>NC_011904.2:698817-700026 GCF_000006355.2 Plasmodium knowlesi strain H | reverse complement strand
GGGGAAGGAAGGAGAAGGGGAAGGAAGGAGAAGGGGAAGGAAGGAGAAGGGGAAGGAAGGAGAAGGGGAAGGAAGGAGAAGGGGAAGGAAGGAGAAGGGGAAGGAAAGGGGAAAGAAGGACAGGAAGGAAATGGAAGGGGAAGAAAAGAAGGGAAGGAGAAGGAAGGGGAAGGAGAAGGAAGGGGAAGGAGAAGGAAGGGTAAGGAGAAGGAAGGGTAAGGAGAAGGAAGGGGAAGGAATGAAGGAAGGGGAAGGAGGGGGAAGGAATGAAGGAAAGGGAAGGAAAAAGGGGGGAAGGAGAAGGAAGGAGAAGGAAGGGGAAGGAAATGAAAGGGAAAGAAGGAAAGAAGAAGAGAAGGAAAAGAGAAGGAAAAGAGAAAGGAAAAGAGAAGGAAAAGAGGAAGGAGAAAGAATGAAAAGGGGAAGGAAGGAAAGGGAATAAGAAGGAAAAGAAAAGAAAAAGAATGATTAAAAGAAAAAAAAAGTAAAAGAAATATAATATAAAAAAAAAAAAAGAAACACATTTCAGGTGTTAGAATATGGTTGTTGTTAGGGTGTTAGAATAAGGTTGTATGGGTTGTTAGAATAATGTTTTAAGGGTATGGGAGTAAGGTTTTGGGGGTATTGGAGTAAGGTTTCAGGGTATAGGAGTAAGGTTGTGGGGTATGGGAGTAAGGTTGTGGGGTATGGGAGTAAGGTTGTAGGATATAGGAGTAAGGTTGTGGGGGTATAAGATGAAGGTTGTAGGGGTGTTAGAGTAAGTTTGTTGGGGTGTTAGAATAAAGTTGTGGTGGTGTTAGAATAAGGTGGTAAGGGTGTTAGAATAAGGTGGTAAGGGTGTTAGAATAAGGTGATAAGGGTGTTAGAATAAGGCGGTGAGGGTATTCGAATGAAGGTGGTAAGGGTGTTAGAATAAGGTTGTAGGGGTATAGGATGAAGGTTGTATGGTGTTAGATTAAGGTTTCGAGGTATAAGATGAAGATTGTTGGGGCGTTAGAATAACATGTTAAGGGTGCTGGAATTAGGGTTGTTGGGGTATTAGGAAAGGGTTTTAGGGGTGTTAGAATAAAGTTGCTGCGGTGTTAGAATAAGGTCGTAAGAGTGCTGGAATGATGCTGTTGGGGTGTCAGAATAAGGTTGTAGGGGTGTCAGAATAGGGTCTTAGGGGTGTCAGAATAGGGTCTTAGGGGTGTCAGAATAAGGTCTTAG
>NC_011904.2:637500-698717 GCF_000006355.2 Plasmodium knowlesi strain H | reverse complement strand
CGGGTTTAAGAGTAGGGTTCCGGGTTTAGGAGGAAGGTGTCCGGGTGTTAGAATAAGGTTTTAGGGGTGCAAGAATTCGGATTCCTGGTTTAGGAGGAAGGTATCAGGGTGTTAGATGTCAGATTCCGGGTTTAGGGGGAAGGTTGTAAGGGTATATGAAGAGGATTCCGGGTTTAGGAAGAAGGTGTTAGGGTTCCGGGTTTAAGAGTAGGGTTCCGGGTTTAGGAGGAAGGTGTCCGGGTGTTAGAATAAGGTTTTAGGGGTGCAAGAATTCGGATTCCTGGTTTAGGAAGAAGGTGTCAGGGTGTAAGAACTTAGATTCAGGGTTTAGGAAAAAGGTGTCAGGGTGTTAGAACTTACATTCCGTGTTCAGAAAGGAGGTGTCAGGGTGTTAGAACTTAGATTCAGGGTTTAGGAAGAACGTTTTAGGGGTATAGGAAGTGGGTTCCGGGTTTAGGAGTAGGGTTCCGGGTTTAGGAGTAGGGTTCCGGGTTTAGGAGTAGGGTTCCGGGTTTAGGAGTAGGGTTCCGGGTTTAGGAGTAGGGTTCCGGGTTTAGGAGTAGGGTTCCGGGTTTAGGAGTAGGGTTCCGGGTTTAGGAGTAGGGTTCCGGATTTAGGAGTAGGGTTCCGGGTTTAGGAGTAGGGTTCCGGGTTTAGGAGTAGGGTTCCGGGTTTAGGATTCAGGTTCCGGGTTTAGCTTTAGTTGAGTAAGGGGAAGGGAAAGGAAAATCTCCTCGCAGACACTAGCCGGATACTGTGCACCAACCGGATGGTATTAACGGGATGGTGGGAACCGGATGGTAGGGAACCGGATGGTATGAACTGGGTGGTAGCAACTGGATGGTATGAACCGGATGGTATAAACCGGATGGTATGAACCAGATGGTGGGAACTGGATGGTAGTAACCGGATGGTATGAACCGGATGGTACGAACCGGATAGTATGATCTGGATGGTATTAACCGGATGGTAGTAACCGGATGGTACACTAACCGGATGGTAGTAACCGGATGGTACACTAACCGGATGGTAGAAACCGGATGGTATGAACCGGATGGTAGAAACCGGATGGCAGGAACCGGATGGTAGAAACCGGATGGCAGGGAAGCATCCCAGTATCCCTCCCGGGAGGGGGATAGGTAAAACTCCTCGAAGACAAAGACCGGATACGACACACTAACCGGATGGTGGGAAGTGGATAGTGGGAAACTGGATGGTGTGTACCGGATGATAGTGGCCGAATGGTAGTAACCGGATGGTGGGAACCGGATGTTAGAAACCGGATGGTATGAACCGGATGGTATGAACTGGATGGTATGAAGCGGATGGTAGTAAGCGGATGGTAGGAACCGGATGGCAGAGACGCATCCCAGCATCCCTCCCGGGAGGGGGGAGAGGAAAAACTCCTCAAAGACAAAAACCGGATACTATACATCAACCACATGGTGGGGACTGGATGGTGGAGACTGGATGGCACACTAACCGTATGGCACGGAAACCGCACACTGCAAAGCGAAACCCGATAACCAAAAGAAAAAAGAAAGAATAAAGGAAATCAAGGTTGAGGGAAATAGGAAAAAAAAGAAAAAAAAAAAATGGTGGGGAAAGGAGGTGTGGTTTTTGGGGGGTGTTAGAAGTCAGATTCCGGGTTTAGGAGGGAGGTGTCAGGGTGTAAGAACTTAGATTCCGCGTTTAGGAATAAGGTTGCAGTTGTGCTAGAAGTCATATTCCGGGTTTAGGAGGAAGGTGTCAGGGGGTAAGAACTTAGATTCCGGGTTTAGGAGGGAGGTGTCAGGGTGTTAGGACTTAGATTACGGGTTTAGGAGGAAGGGGTCAGGGTGTGGGAACTTAGATTCCGGGTTAAGGGGGAAGGCGTCATAGTGTCAGAATTCAGATTCCGGGTTTAGGAAGAAGGTGTCAGGGTGTAAGAACTTAGATTCCGGGTTTAGGGGGAAGGTTGCAGAAGTGCTAGAACTTAGATTCCGGGTTTAGGACAAAGGTGTCAGGGTGTTGGAATTTAGATTCCCGGTATAGGAGGAAGTTGTCGGGGTGTAAGAAATTAGATTCTGGGCTTAGGAAGAAGGTTGTAGGGTGCCAGAATTCAGATTCCGGATTTAGGAATAAAGGTTCCGGGGTATAGGAATAATGTTGTATGGGTGTTAGAATGAGGTTTCAGGGGTGTTGGAATAAAGTTTCAGGGTGTTAGAATTCAGATTCCGGATTTAGGAATAAGGCTGTAGGATATAGGAATAATGTTGTAGGAGTGTCCGAATAAGGTTGTGGGATGCAGGGAGTCAGATTCCGGGTTCAGGAGTCAGATTCCGGGTTTAGGAGTCAGCTTGCGGGTTTGGGAATGAAGGTTGTAAGGGTGTCAGAATTCAGATTCCGGATTTAGGATGAAGATTGCAGGGGTGTTAGAACTTAGATTCCGGCTTTAGGAAGAAGGTTGCATGGAATTAGAAGTCAGATTCCGGGTTTAGGTGGAAGGTTTTAAGGGTGTTAGAACTGAGTTTCCATGGTTTAGGAGGAAGGTGTCGGGGTGTAAGAACTTAGATTCCAGGTTTAGGAAGAAGGTGTCGTGGTGTTAGAATTTAGATTCCGGGTTTAGGTGTAAGGTTTCAGGATGTTGGGACTTAAATTTCGGGTTTAGGACGAAAGTATCAGGGTGTTAGAACTTAGATTCCGGGTTTAGAACAAAGGTGCCAGGGTGTTAGAATTTAGATTCCGGGTTTAGGAGGAAAATGTCAGGGTGTTAGGACTTAGATTCCGGGTTCAGAAGAAAGGTTGTGGGGGGTGTTAGAATTCAGATTCCGGGTGTTAGGAATAATGTTGTATGGGTGTTAGAATGAGGTTTCAGGGGTGTTGGAATAAAGTTTCAGGGTGTTAGAATTCAGATTCCGGATTTAGGAATAAGGCTGTAGGATATAGGAATAATGTTGTAGGAGTGTCCGAATAAGGTTGTGGGATGCAGGGAGTCAGATTCCGGGTTCAGGAGTCAGATTCCGGGTTTAGGAGTCAGCTTGCGGGTTTGGGAATGAAGGTTGTAAGGGTGTCAGAATTCAGATTCCGGATTTAGGATGAAGATTGCAGGGGTGTTAGAACTTAGATTCCGGCTTTAGGAAGAAGGTTGCATGGAATTAGAAGTCAGATTCCGGGTTTAGGTGGAAGGTTTTAAGGGTGTTAGAACTGAGTTTCCATGGTTTAGGAGGAAGGTGTCGGGGTGTAAGAACTTAGATTCCAGGTTTAGGAAGAAGGTGTCGTGGTGCTAGAATTTAGATTCCGGGTTTAGGTGTAAGGTTTCAGGATGTTGGGACTTAAATTTCGGGTTTAGGACGAAAGTATCAGGGTGTTAGAACTTAGATTCCGGGTTTAGAACAAAGGTGCCAGGGTGTTAGAATTTAGATTCCGGGTTTAGGAGGAAAATGTCAGGGTGTTAGGACTTAGATTCCGGGTTCAGAAGAAAGGTTGTGGGGGGTGTTAGAACTTAGATTCCGGGTTTAGGAAGAATGTGTCAGGGTGTTAGAACTTATATTCCGGGTTTAGGACAAAGGTATCAGGGTATTAGAACTCAGATTTCGGATTTAGGACAGAGGTGTGAGGGTGTTAGAACTTAGATTTCGGGTTTAGGAGGGGGGTGTCAGTGCGTTAAAACATAGATTCCGGGTTTAGGACGAAGGGATCAGGGTGTTAGAACTTAGATTCCGGTTTTAGGACAAGGGTGTCAGGGTGTTAGAACTTAGTTTCCGGGTTTAGGACAAATTTGTCAGGGTGTTAGAAGACAGGTTCCGGGTTCAGGAGGAAGGTTTTAAGGGTGTTGGGACTTAGATTCCAGGTTCAGGAGGAAGATTGTTGGGGTGTAAGAACTTAGATTTCGGGTTTAGGAGGAAGGTGTCAGGGTGTTAGAATTGGGATTCTGGGTTCAGGAGGAAGGTGTCAAGGTGCTAGGACTTTGATTCCGGGTTTAGGAATAAAGGTGTCAGGGTGTAAGAATTCAGATTCCGGGTTTAGGAAGAAGGTTGATGGGGTGTTAGAAGTCAGATTCCGGCTATAGGAGTCAGGTTGTAGTGGTGTTATAACTTAGATTTCGCATTTAGGAGGAAAGTTGTCAGGGTGTTAGAACTTAGATTCCGGGTTTAGGAGGAAGGTGTCAGGGTGTTAGAACTTAGATTCCGGGTCTAAGACAAAGGTGTCAGGGTGTTAGAATTGGGATTCTAGGTTTAGGAAGAAGGTGTCAGGGTGTTAGAACTTAGATTCCGGGTCTAAGACGAAGGTGTCAGGGTGTTAGAACATAGATTCCGGGTTTAGGATGAAGGTGTCAGGGTGCTAGAACTTAGATTTCGGGTTTAGGAAGGAGGTTGCAGGATTGTTAGAACTTAGATTCCGGGTTTAGGAAGAAGGTTTTAGGGGTGTCAGAAATCAGATTCCGGGTTTAGGACAAAGGTGTCAGGGTGTAAGAAGTCAGATTCCGGGTCTAAGACAAAGGTGTCAGGGTGTTAGAACTTAGATTCCGGTCTTAAGACAAAGGTGTCAGGGTGTTAGAACATAGATTCCGGGTTTAGGACAAAGGTGTCAGGGTGTTAGAACTTAGATTCCGGGTTTAGGAGTAGGGTTCCGGGTTTTGGAGTAGAGTTCCGGGTTTAGGAGTTGGGTTCCGGTTTTAGGAGTGGGGTTCCGGGTTTAGGAGTAGGGTTCCGGGTTTAGGAGTAGGGTTCCGGGTTTAGGAGTAGGGTTCCGGGTTTAGGAGTAGGGTTCCGGGTTTATGAGTAGGTTTCCGGGTTTAGGAGTAGGGTTCCGGGTTTAGGAGTAGGGTTCCGGGTTTAGGAGTAAGGTTCCTGGTTTAGGAGTAGGGTTCAGGGTTCCGGGTTTAGGAGTAAGGTTCAGGGTTCCGGGTTTAGGAGTAGGGTTCAGGGTTTAGGAGTAGGGTTCCGGTTTTAGGAGTAGGGTTCCGGGTTTAGGAGTAGGGTTCCGGGTTTAGGAGTAGGGTTCCGGGTTTAGGAGTAGGGTTCCGGGTTTAGGAGTAGGGTTCCGGGTTTAGGAGTAGGGTTCCGGGTTTAGGAGTAGGGTTCCGGGTTTAGGAGTAGGGTTCCGGGTTTAGGAGTAGGGTTCCGGGTTTAGGAGTAGGGTTCCGGGTTTAGGAGTAGGGTTCCGGGTTTAGGAGTAGGGTTCCGGTTTTAGGAGTAAGGTTCCGGGGTTAGCTTCAGTTACTTTAGGGAGGGGATAGGAAAAACTCCTCGCAGACAGGAATTATATATACAACAACGACCGGATGGTAGGAGCTGGATGGTATGAACCGGACAGTAGGGACCGGATGGTAGAAACCGGATGGTATGAACCGGATGGTAGGTACCGGATGGTATGAACCGGACGGTGAGAACAGGATGGTAGTAACCGGATGGTATGAGCCGGATGATAGAAACCGGATGATAGTAAACTGGATGGCAGAAACCGGATGGTGGGAACCTGATGGTAGGTACCGGATGGTATGGACCGGATGGTATGAACCGGATGGTGCGGACCGGATGGCAGGGACGCATCCCAGCATCCCTCCCGGGAGAGGGGTAGGTAAAACTCCTCGCAGACAAAAACGGGATACTATACACTAACCTGATGGTAGACACCGGATGGTATGAACCGGATGGTATGAACCGGATGGTATGAGCCGGATGGTAGGAAGCGGGTGGTAGGAAGCGGATGGTAGGAACCGGATGGTAGTAAGTGGATGGTGGGAACTGGACGGTAATAACCGGATGGTATGAACCAGATGGTATGAACTGGATGGTATGAACGGGATGGTAGGAACCGGATGGTATAAACCGGATGGTATTAACCGGACGGTATGAACCGGATGGTATGAATCGGATGGTATGAACCGGATGGTATGAACCGGATGGTATAGACCGGATGGTATGAACTGGGTGGTATGGACGGAATGGTATGGACCGGATGGTGGAAACGGGATGGTGGGAACGGGATGGTAGAAACCGGATGGTATGAACCGGATGGTAGGAACTGGATGGTGGAAACAGGACGGTGGGAACAGGATGGTGGGAAGTGGATGGTGGGAAGTGGATGGTGGGAAGTGGATGGTGGAAACTGGATGGTTGAAACCGGATGGTATGAACTGGTTGGTATGAACCGGGTGGTAGGAACAGGATGGTGGAAACTGGATGGTAGTAAGCGGATGGTAGTAAGCGGATGGTAGTAAGCGGATGGTAGTAACCGGATAGTAGTAACCGGATGGTATGAACCGGATAGTAGTAACCGGATGGTATGAACCGGCTGGTATGAACCGGATGGTATGAACATGATGGTATGAACCGGATGATATTAACCGGATGGTAGTGACCGGACGGTATAGACCGGATGGTAGGAACTTGATGGTATGAACAGGATGGTGGGAACTGGATGGTGGAGATTGGATGGTGGAGACTGGATGGTGGAGACTGGATGGTGGAGACTGGATGGTGGAGACTGGATGGTATGAACCGGATGGTATGAACCGGATGGTATGAACTGGATGGTATGAATCGGATGGTATAAACCGGATGGTATGATCCGGATGGTATGAACCGGATGGTATATACCGGATGGTATGAACCAGATGGTATGAACCGAATGGTATGAACCGGATGGTGGGGACTGGATGGTGGGGACTGGATGGTGGGGACTGGATGGTGGGGACTGGATGGTGGGGACTGGATGGTGGGGACTGGATGGTGAGGACTGGATGGTGGGGACTGGATGGTAGGAACTGGATGTTATGAACCGAATGGTATGAACCGGATGGTGGGGACTGGATGGTGGGGACTGGATGGTGGGGACTGGATGGTAGGAGACTGGATGGTATGAACTGGATGGTATGAACTGGATGGTGGGAACTGGATGGTGGAGACTGGATGGTGGAGACTGGATGGTAGTCACCGGATGGTTGTCGCCGGATGTTAGTCCCCGGATGGTAGTCACCGGATGGTAGTCACCGGATGGCAGGGAAGCATCCCAGCATCCCTCCCGGGAGGGGTAGGTAAAACTCCTCGAAGACGAAAAACCGGATACGACACAACGAGCGGATGGTAGTAACCGGACGGTAGGTACCGGATGGTAGGTATCGGATGGTATTAACCGGATGGAAGGGGAAGACGAACCGGATACTGGACATTAACCGGATGGCAGAAAACAGGATGGAAAAAGAAAAAAAAAAAAAATAGGTTGGGTGAAGATGGGAAGGTTGCAGGGGTGTTAGAAGTCAGATTCCGGGTTTAGGACAAAGGTGTCAGGGTGCTGGAACTTAGTTTCCGGGTTTAGGAGGAAGTTGTCAGGGTGTAAGAACTTAGATTCCGGGTTTAGGAAGAAGGTTTTCATGGTGGTAGAATAAGATTTCGGGTTGAGGAATAAGGTGTCAGGGTGTAAGAACTTAGATTCCGGGTTTAGGACAAAGGTGCTAGGGTGTTAGAACTTAGATTCTGGGTTTAGGGGGAAGGTGTCAGGATGTTAGAACTTAGATTCCGGGTTTAGGAGAAAGGTATCAGGGTGTAAGAACTTAGATTCCGGGGTTAGGACAAATGTTTTAGGGTGTCAGAAGTCAGATTCAAGGTTTAGGAAGAAGGTGTCAGAGTGCTAGAACTTAGATTCCGGGTTTAGGTGGAAGATTGTTTAGGTGTTAGGAGTCCGATTCCGGGTTTAGGAGGAAGATTGTTTAGGTGTTAGAAGTCAGATTCCGGGTTTAGGAGTAAGGTGTCAGGGTGTTAGAATTTAGATTCCGGGTTTAGGAGAAAGGTGTCAGGGTGTTAGAACTTAGATTCCGCGTTTAGGAGGAATGTGTGAGGGTGTTAGGACTTAGATTCCGGGTTTAGGACAAAGGTATCAGTGTGTTAGAACTTAGATTTCGGGTTTAGGAAGAAGGTTGTAGATGTGTTAGAATATGGTTTCAAGGGTTTAGGAGGAAGGTGTCGGGGTGTTAGAATTCAGATTCCGGGTATAGGAGGAAGTTGTCAGAGTGTTAGAACTTAGATTCTATATTTAGGAGTAAGGTGTCAGGGTGTTAGAATTTAGATTCCGGGTTTAGAACAAAGGTGTCAGGGTGTAAAAACTTAGATTACGGATTCAGGAGGAGGGTTTTAGGGGCCTTAGAACTTAGATTCCGGGTTTAGGAGGAAGGGGTCAGGGTGTAGGAACTTAGATTCCGGGTTTAGGAAGGAAGGTGTCAGGGTGTTAGAACCCTGATTCCGGATTTAGGACAAAGGTGTGAGGGTGTTAGAACTCAGATTCCGGGTTTAGGAGAATGTCGTAAGGGTGTTAGAACTTAGATTCCGGGTTTAGGACAAAGGTGTGAGGGTGTTAGAACTCAGATTCCGGGTTTAGGAGAATGTCGTAAGGGTGTTAGAACTTAGATTCCGGGTTTAGGAATGAAGGTTGTAGGTGTGTTAAAAGTCAGATTCCGGGTTTAGAATAAGGTTGTAGGGGTGTTAGAAATCAGATTCCGGGTTTAGGACGAAGGTGTCAGGGTGTTAGAACTTAGATTCCGGGTTTAGGAGGAAGTTGTCAGGGTGTCAGATGTCTGATTCCGGGTTTAGGAGGAAGGTTGTAGGGGTGTTAGAAGTCAGATTCCGAGTTTAGGACAAAGGTGCCAGGGTGTTAGAATTTAGATTCCGGGTTTAGGACAAAGGTGCCAGGGTGTTAGGACTTAGATTCCGGGTTTTGTACAAAGGTGTCAGTGTTTTAGAACTTAGATTCCGGGTATAGGAGTAAGGTTGTAAGGGTGTTAGAACTTAGATTCCGGGTTCAGGGGGAAGGTTGTAGCGGTGTTAGGAATTAGATTCCGGGTTTAGGACGACGGTGTCAGGGTGTTAGAACGTAGATTCCGAGTTTAGGACAAAAGTATCAGGATGTAAGAACATAGATTCCGGATTTAGGAGGAAGGTGTCAGGGTGTTAGAACTTAGATTCCGGGTTCGGAAATAAAGGTTGTACGGATATTAGAAAAAGGTCTTGGGGGTATTACAATAAATTTCTAGGGTATAGGAGTAATGTTGTACCGTATACGAATATGGTTGTAGGGATATTGGAATAAGGTTTTAGGGTACAGGAGTAAAGGTTCTAGGGTATAGGAGTAACGTCATAGGGTATAGGAGTAACGTTTCAGGGTATAGGAGTAATGTTTCAGGGTACAAGAAGAAGGTTTGAAGGGTATGGGAATAAGGTTTCGTGTTTAGGAGTAGAGGTTTTAGGGTATAAGAATAAGGTTCCAGGGTTTAGGAATAAGGTTCTAGGGTTAGCTTTAGCTGCCTTAAAGGGGGGGAAGTAAAGGAAAAACTCCTCGCAGACAGGGACTGCATACTGCATACTAACCGCATGGTATGAAACGGATGGTATGAACAGGACGGTATGAGCCGGACGGTATGGACCGGACGGTGTGAAGCGGACGGCAGGAACCGGATGGTATGAATCGGATGGTACGAACCGGATGGTGGAGACTGGATGGTGGAGACTGGATGGTGGAGACTGGATGGTAGAAACCGGTTGGTAGAAACCGGATGGTAGTAACTGGGTAGTGGGAAGTGGATGGTGGAAACCGGATGGTAGGAAATGGATGGTAGGAACTGGATGGTAGAAGCCGGATGGTGGAGACTGGATGGTAGGAACCGGATGGTATGAACGCGATGATATGAACCGGATGGTAGTAACTGGATGGTGGAAATTGGATGGTGGAAAATGGATGGTATGAACCGGATGGTATGAAGCGGATGGTATGAATCGGATAGTATGAACCGGATAGTATGAACCGGATGGTATGAACCGGATGGCAGGGACGCATCCCAGCATCCCTCCCGGGAGGGGTTAGGAAAAACTCCTCGAAGACAGAAAGCGGATACTGCACATCGAACGCATGGTGGGAACCGGATGGTATGAGTCGGATGGTAGGAACCGGATGGTATGAACCAGATTGTATGAACCGGATGGTAGGAGCCGGATGGTAGGAACTGGATGGTGGGAACTGAATGGTGGGAACTGGATGGTGGGTACTGGATGGTGGAGACTGGATACTACACCAACCGGATGGCACATAAACCGCATATTTAGAACAAATTAGACGGAAAAAAAAGGAAAAATTTTTTCATCGATTGTGAATGACATACATTTACCTAATCTACATATATACATACAACCTACAACATACATACATACAACATACAACATACAACATATATACACACATGGCACTTTACATGTCCTATTAATCTTTTCTTCCGTTCTCCTTTTCGCAGCTGAAGCATGCATGAAGAACGACAAGAATTCATTTTGCACGCGCTTGCAATGTGCAAAAGATCATTGGCAATTAACAGATGGGAAGGGCAGCACCAACACCGTAAGCAAGGGGAATGACTGCCTATATATACACATATATACATATATGTGTATATATATATAGACATGCATATATGTATGTATATGTATATATATATATGTATGGACGTATATATGTATATATATGTATGGACGTATATATGTATATATATGTATGTACATGTGTATATATATGTATATATATACCTTCCTTTTCTATATAGGGAGATTTCTGGGAGGGTCACGTCAAGAAGAAGCTGGAAGAATTCATCACTAAGGGAGTGGTAGACAATGGTAGATCCACTACTAGCCACTGCGACAACGAGAAACTGAATAATGCAAACAAACAGGCTTGTGGACACATTACAACACTGTTGCAGGAAATGTACAAAAATCAAAATCAAAGTGGTGACCCTAAGCAGTATTCTAATCAAATTATAAAATGTCTTCTGTTAAAAGAATATGCTAACAAATTAAAAAAGCAAGCAAAACAAAAAGGGTATTGTAGCATAGATGAAGGGATAAATCACGCTTTCACGCAAAGTAAAACCATTATTGGGAATGCGTCAACTCAATGCCCAGTTGTTAATGGTCCTAATTCTTGTTTTGAATGTAGTTGGAACGATAAAGACGACTATGAAGATTGCCCAATTGACAATAGCCAAAGCGCCAATGGGAAAGTAAAGGACAAAGTGGATGAATTGTTCAAGAAGAACGACCAAACTGTTGACACCAAAATACAGAAAACCGTGACTGATATGCATAATAAAAGTACCCCCTGTGAACGTATACAATGTGCAGCGCATTGGTGGGGAGAGAAGAACAAGAATAACGGAACTGTCGAATGGGTGAGGAATGACAACTACATATATACAAATATACGTATGCACATATATATACATATACATACATATATATATACATATACATACATATGTGTGCGCCTATGCATATACATGTATGTATACGTATATATACATGTGTATGTATATACATATGTATGCATATGCATATGTACATATGCATATGCATATATATATATATATATATATATATATAACTTCACTTGTAGAATAAAATGTGGGAGGAAGTGGTCAAAGGGGATGTCACCTCACTTGGCAAATCCATGTCTGACAATAAAAACAGCAGTGCAGACGACAGTCTCACCAAACACTGCATTAAATTGGACAACAAGAACAGAGAAATATGTTTCCTCTTTACAAGGGGACTAGACCACATGTACAAAAATGTAACTGGTAACGACGATGCTATGAAGTTGTTTAAACGAACCATGATGTGCGCAGCACTAAATGCATACGCCAAGAAAATTAAGGCTGATGCAACAGCAAAGAAGAATAACGGGACAGGGAGCTGTGACATAGATAATGGCATAGAACAGGCCTTCAAACAAATTAAAACAATTATGAGTGGTGAATCATCTCAATGCAAAGATCCTAAGGGTGCTGATTGTTTTGAGTGTACACAGGACCAAGACTTTGACAAATGCGAAATTAACACAAATGGCCAGGGCACCACCGGTGAAAATGTAAATAGCAGATTGAAGACAATGTTTGAGGACAAAGAAGATAAGACAGGACTGAAGGAATCTTTGGACAAAATATGTAAGTAGACACCCCAATCACAATAACCAACCAACCCCCCCCAACCAAAGAAGAAAAAAAGAAAAAAAAACAAAGAAAAAAAAAAAAAAAGTAAAAAAAAAGAAAAGTAAAGAAAAAGAAAGGAAAAAGAAAAAATTAATTATAAGGTGTGTGGGGGGGAGAGTACGATGAGGAGGATGAAGGTGATGAGAAGGTTTTCGGGGTGTCAGAAGTCAGATTCCGGGTATAGGAGTAAGGTTGTAGAGTACAGGAGAAGGTTCGAGGGAATTAGAATAAGGTTGTAGGACTGTTAGAAGTCAGATTCTGGGCTTAGGAAGAAGGTTTTAAGGGTGCCAGAATTCAGATTCCGGATTTAGGAATAAAGGTTCCGGGGTATAGGAATAATGTTGTATGGGTGTTAGAATGAGGTTTCAGGGGTGTTGGAATAAGGTTTCAGGGTGTTAGAATTCAGATTCCGGATTTAGGAATAAGGTTGTAGGATATAGGAATAATGTTGTAGGGGTGTCCGAATAAGGTTGTGGGATGCAGGGAATTAGATTCCGGGTTCAGGAGTCAGATTCCGCGTTCAAGAGTCAGATTCCGGGTTCAGGAGTCAGATTCCGGGTTCAGGAGTCAGATTCCGGGTTTAGGAGTCAGATTCCGGGTTCAGGAGTCAGATTCCGGGTTCAGGAGTCAGATTCCGGGTTTGGGAATGAAGGTTATAGGGGTGTTAGAAGTCAGATTTCGGGGGTTAGGAATAAGGTTTTACGTGTATTAAAAGTCAGATTCCGGGTTTAGGAATAAGGTTTTAGGGGTGTTAGAAGTCAGATTTCGGGGGTTAGGAATAATGTTGTATGGGTGTTAGAATAATGTTGTATGGGTGTTAGAATAATGTTGTATGGGTGTTAGAATAAGGTTGTAAGGGTGTTAGAATAACGTTCTAGAGGTGTCAGAATAAGGTTGTATTTGTGTTAGAATGAGGTTGTATTTGTGTCAGAATAGGGTCTTAGGGGTGTCGGAGTAGCGTCTTAGGGGTGTCGGAATAGGGTCTCAGGGGTGTCAGAATAGGGTCTTAGGGGTGTCGGAATAAGGTGGTAAGGGTGTTAGAATAAGGTGGTAAGGGTGTTAGAATAATGTTGTATGGGTGTTAGAATAATGTTGTATGGGTTTTAGAATAATGTTGTATGGGTGTTAGAATAATGTTGTATGGGTGTTAGAATGGGGTGTCCGGGTATAGGAGTAATACTGTATGGGTGTTAGAAGTGAGATTCCGGGTTTAGGGTGGTGACTGTTTTGAGTGTACACAGGACCAAAGTTTTGATAATTGCGAAATTAACACAAATGGACAAACCACCACTGAGGATGTAAATAAAAAATTGAAAGAAATGTTTGAGGACGACGACGATAAGACAGGACTGAAGGAATCTTTGGACAAAATATGTAAGTAGACACCACAATCACAATAACCAACCAAACCCCCCCAATCAAAGTAAAAAAAAAAAAAAAAAAAAAAAAAAAAAAAAAAAAAAAAAAAAAAAAAAAAAAAAAAAAAAAAAAAAAAAAAAAAAAAAAAAAAAAAAAAAAAGAAAATAATATAAGGTGTGGGGGGAAGAGTATGATGACGAAGATGAAGGTGATGAGAAGGTTGTCGGGGTGTTAGAAGTCAGATTTCGGGCTTAGGATAAAGGTTGTAGGGGTGTTCATAGTCCGATTCAGGGTTTAGGAGGGAGGTTTTAGGGGTGTCAGAATAAGGTGGTAAGGTTGTTAGAATAATGTTGTATGGGTGTTAGAATAATGTTGTATGGGTGTTAGAATAATGTTGTATGGGTGTTAGAATAATGTTGTATGGGTGTTAGAATAATGTTGTATGGGTGTTAGAATAATGTTGTATGGGTGTTAGAATAATGTTGTATGGGTGTTAGAAAGGGGTGTCCGGGTATAGGAGTACTACTGTATGGGTGTTAGAAGTGAGATTCCGGGTTTAGGGTGGTGACTGTTTTGAGTGTACACAGGACCAAAGTTTTGATAATTGCGAAATTAACACAAATGGACAAACCACCACTGAGGATGTAAATAAAAAATTGAAAGAAATGTTTGAGGACAAAGAAGATAAGACAGGACTGAAGGAATCTTTGGACAAAATATGTAAGTAGACACCCCAATCACAATAACTAACCAAACCCCCCCAACCAAAGAAAAAAAAAAAAGGAAAAAAAAAAAAAAAAAAAAAAAAAAAAAAAAAGAAAAAAAAAAACCAAAAAAAAAGAAGAAAAAAAAAAAAAAAAAAGAAAATAATATAAGGTGTGGGGGGAAGACTATGATGAGGAAGATGAAGGTGATGAGAAGGTTTTCAGGGTGTCAGAAGTCAGATTCCGGATTTAGGAGTAAGGTTGTAGGATATAGGAATAATGTTGTTGGATATAGGAATAATGTTGTAGGATATAGGAATAATGTTGTAGGATATAGGAATAATGTTGTAGGATATAGGAATAAGGTTGTAGGATATAGGAATAAGGTTGTAGGATATAGGAATAATGTTGTGGGGGTGTTAGAATAATGTTGTATGGGTGTTAGAATAATGTTGTATGGGTTTTAGAATAATGTTGTATGGGTGTTAGAATAATGTTGTATGGGTTTTAGAATAATGTCGTATGGGTGTTAGAATAATGTTGTATGGGTGTTAGAATGGGGTGTCCGGGTATAGGAGTAATACTGTATGGGTGTTAGAAGTGAGATTCCGGGTTTAGGGTGGTGACTGTTTTGAGTGTACACAGGACCGAAGTTTTGATAATTGCGAAATTAACACAAATGGCCAGGGCACCACAGGTGAAAATGTAAATAGCAAATTGCAGACAATGTTTGAGGACGAACAGGATAAGACAGGACTGAAGGAATCTTTAGACAAAATATGTAAGTAGACACCACAATCACAATAACCCCCCAACCAAAAAAAAAGAAAAGTAAAAAAGAAAAAAAAAAAAAAAAAAAAATATTCAGATTCCGGGTTTAGGAGTTGGGTTCCGGGTTTAGGAGTTGGGTTCCGGGTTTAGGAGTAGGGTTGCGGGTTTAGGAGTAGGGTTGCGGGTTTAGGAGTAGGGTTGCGGGTTTAGGAGTAGGGTTGCGGGTTTAGGAGTAGGGTTGCGGGTTTAGGAGTAGGGTTGCGGGTTTAGGAGTAGGGTTGCGGGTTTAGGAGTAGGGTTGCGGGTTTAGGAGTAGGGTTGCGGGTTTAGGAGTAGGGTTGCGGGTTTAGGAGTAGGGTTGCGGGTTTAGGAGTAGGGTTGCGGGTTTAGGAGTAGGGTTGCGGGTTTAGGAGTAGGGTTGCGGGTTTAGGAGTAGGATTCCGGGTTTAGGAGTAGGGTTCCGGGTTTAGGAGTAGGGTTCCGGGTTTAGGAGTAGGGTTCCGGGTTTAGGAGTAGGGTTCCGGGTTTAGGAGTAGTGTTCCGGGTTTAGGAGTAGGGTTCCGGGTTTAGGAGTAGGGTTCCGGGTTTAGGAGTAGGGTTCCGGGTTTAAGAGTAAGGTTCCAGGGTATAGGAATAATGTTGTAGGGGTGTCCGAATAAGGTTGTGGGATACAAGGAATTAAATTCCGGGTTCAGGAGTCAGATTCCGGGTTTAGGAGTCAGATTCCGCGTTCGGGAATGAAGGTTGTAGGGGTGTCAGAATTCAGATTCCGGGTTTAGTTTGAAGATTGTATGGGTGTTAGAATGAGGTTTCAGGGTGTTGGAATAAGGTTTCAGGGTTTAGCTTTAGTTACTTTAGGGGGATGGGAAAAATTCTTCGCAGACAGAGACCCGATACTACATACTAACCGATGGTATGAACTGGATGGTATGAACCGGATGGTAGGAACCGGATGGCAGGGACGCATCCCAGCATCCCTCCCGGGAGGGTTGGAAAAACTCCTCGAAGACGAAAAACCGGATACTACACAGTAAACGGATGGTGGAGACTGGATGGTGTGAACCGGATGGTACAGACCGGATGGTAGGAACTGGACGGTGGGAACCTGATGGTAGAGACAGGATGCTATGAGCCGGATGGTATGAACCGGATTGTGGGAACTGGATGGTGGAGACTGGATGGTGGAGACTGGATGGTGGAGACTGGGTGGTAGTAACCGGATGGTGGAGACTGGATGGTGGAGACTGGATGGTAGGAACTGAATGGTAGGAACTGGATGGTATAGACTGGATGGTGTAGACTGGATGGTGGGAACTGGATGGTGGGAACTGGAAGGTAGTAACCGGATGGTATGAACGCGATGGTAGGAATCGGATGGTACGGAAACCGGATGGTAGTAACCGGATGGTGAGAACGGGGTGGTGGGAACCGAATAGTATGAACCGGATAGTATGAACCGGATGGTAGGAACTGCAAGGTATGAACCGGATGTTATGAGCCGGATGGTAGGAAGTGGAAAGTAGGAACCGGATGATGGAAACTGGATGGTATGAACCGGATGGTATAGACCGGATGGTATGGACCGGATGGCATGAACTCGATGGTATGAACCGGATGGTATTGACCGGATGGCAGGGACGCATCCCAGCATCCCTCCCGGGAGGGGTAGGTAAAACTCCTCGAAGACAAAAACCGGATACTACACACTAACCGGGTAGTAGTAGCCGGATGGTAGTGACGGGATGGCAAGGAAACCGGATACTACAGAACCAACAAACAACCAACATAACCAACACAACGAACATCACGGAAACAGTTACTACACGACTGTGTTCATGGGGGGAAAAAGGACAACATCACATCGCCGATTACATAGACAATTATCGTCATCACATTACTCATCCTTTGTGCATTGTTTATTCTTCTTATAGGTTTAGAGTGTCTGGATAAGAAGGAATTATGTCAACGTGCACAATGTGTAGCTGATAGATGGGTGAAACAGACTAACGGCGTGAACGGTCAGGCACGTAATTGGGTAAGGAAATAACAGTTACATATACATACACTTCCATATGTATACATATGTATATATGTATATGTATGTATATATATGTATATATGTATATATACATACGTATATGTATGTATATGTATACATGTATATATATATATATATATTACTTCAATTGTAGACTGAAATGTGGAATGAAGTCCAAACTCAAGTCACCTCACTTGGGACTAACATATCCAATAACAAGGACAAGGTGGAAACCCACTGTACTGACCTTCACAGTGAAGAAGAGAAGACAGTATGCAAGTTCATTGCTTCAGGATTAAAAGGTATTTATGAAATTAAGGCAGGTCAAGGTGGAAATGCGGTAAAGATCACAAAGAAGGATTTAGAGGATCAATTATTTAAACGTACCATGCAATGTGTTTTATTAAATGCTTTTGCTGATAAATTAGAAGCACTTCCATGTAGTAAAGAGAAAAAAATAGAAGAGGCTGTAACCAAGGCATTTAATGATGAAAATGATACTATTAAGAATGCAAGTGACCGTTGCACGAAAGATGGTGATAAATGCTTTAAGTGTATTAGGTTTAACGGTCTCACCAATTGCGAAATTGGCGAGAACGGTAACAAGGAAAAAGTAAAAGGAAAAGTAGAACCCATGCTAGAAGGAGATAATACACTCAAGAAAGAATCTCTGGAGAAGAAAATATGTAAGTAGACACCACCACGAAATGTTGGTACCGCCACAACCACAATTGTGTTGGTACCAACACAACCACAACACAACCAACACAACCAACACAACCAACACAACATAATAACACAACACAACAACAACAACAACAACAACAACACAACACAACCACAACACAACCAACATACTAACATAACCAACATACTAACATAACCAACATACTAACACAACACAACATACTGACACAACCAACATACTAACACAAACAACAACAACAACCACAGCACTACTACTGCTAGTACTACTACTAGTACTACTAGTACTAGTTCCTCGTCGAAGTCTTCTCTAACCAAGACCATATGTAAGTAGACATTTTTTTTCTCTCCTCCAACCTACCAATAACAAATATATGACCATTCCACATCCATTCCACATCCACCTTCATCCATTCCACATCCACCTTCATCCATTTCCAAAACAAAAACAAACAACAACAAAAATACAACAACAAAAACCACAACAACAACAACAAACAAACAAAAACGAACAAACAAAGACAAAAATACAAAAACAAAAATACAAAGGAAAAAATACAACAACAAAAAAATAAAAATAAGAACAATAACATTATATGTATATATACACATATATACATATAAGTACATATATATATACATATAAGTATATATATATGTATATATGTGTACATGTATATATAGGTATATATATATATATATATATATATATATATGTGTGTCTATGTGTTTGTCTATGTCTGCTTATAGGTAAACCATGTACACAGGATAACTTCTGTGCAGGTCTACAATGTGTAGCAAAGAAATGGGGAGAAAGGAATAACAAGTCCTCAAACGGAAAGGTTACTTGGGTAAGGAATGTGTGGTTGTGCTCATGGTTGTGGTCTGTTGTGCTGATGTTGGAATGGAAACCATAACAACATCCATAACAACATCCATAACAACATCCATAACAACATCCATAACAACATCCATAACAACATCCATAACAACATCCATAATAACATCCATAACAATAACAGCATCAACAACAATAATAACATCCATAACATCAATAACATCGACAACATATATGTCTATATATACATATATACATATTTATATATGCATATGTATACATATGTATATGTATATATGTATATATGTGTATATATGTATATGTATATGTATATATGTATATATGTATATACATATATATATATGTATATGTATATATATATATATATATATATATATAACACCCGCTTTATGTTTAGGAAAACATGAAGGGTGACTTTGAAAAGGAGTTAAAAGCAGTCCTACATGCCATGACGACAAATCAGACCGCCTTCGCGGACCATTGCAAGAACAACAACTGGAAGGATGGCGACGCCGCAGGCGAAGCCAATAAAACCGCCTGCAAGCTTGTTGCAGCAGGGCTGGAACATATATCTAAAATTCAGCATGAATATAGCACTAAGACGGGGCAACCTGATAAAAATGAAAACCCCTATGATAACCAAGAGTTTAAACAATTAGTTTCTTGTTTAATGTTGAAGGCAGTTGCACAAAAAATGAAAGAAGACAGCAAAATTTGCGACATAGACCAAGGGATTAGGGCCGCCTTTGGAAAGGCAGACGCCATTAAGGGGAAACATTGCCAGAATGGTAAACCTTGTACTGTTTGTAATTGGGCGGAAAAATATGATGATTGCTACTTGGACACTGCAAAGGAGGACCAAGTGAAGCCAAAATTGGAAGCATTGCTCGACGAGAAGAAGACCGAAGTCGAGGGTGCCCTCATGGACATAACTAAAACAGCAGGAAACAATAGTTCTACTTTATGTCTCCGTTTACAATGTCTAGCTCCTCGAGTTCAGGCATCCAGCTCTGCGGTAAGTGGAAAAAGAAAAAGAATAGGAATAAAAGGAATAAAAAAAAAAGGAAAAGGAAAAAGAAAAGAATTCAAAAAAAAAAAAAAAATAAATAAAATTTCAGATTCCGGGTTTAGGAGGAAGGTTTCAAGGGTGTCGGAATAAGGTTTTAGGGGGTTAGGCATAAGGTTTTAGGGGGTTAGGAATAAGGTTTTAGGGGTATTAGAATAAGGTTTCGGGGTTAGCTTTAGCTATTTTAGGGGGGGAGAGGAAAAACTCCTCGCAGACAGGGACAGGATACGACAGCAACCGGATGGCAGAAAACAGGATGGAAAAAGAAAAAAAAAAAAAGAATATATACTTATACATATACGTATGTATATATATATATATATATTTATTCCACTCTGCAGAATACATTTTGGACGAAGGAAGGCGAAGTAGGACAACTATGGAACGTACTATCCACAGCAATGAAGGCAAATAAGAACAACGAAGCACAATGTAATACCATGGATAATGACAACAGAGAGGCAACCAACCCTGAAAAGAAGGCATGCAATTATTTGCATGCCGCCTTAAAGAAACTGTATGAGACGACGACGCCGGCGACGCCGTCGGCGTCGTCGTCAGGAACCATAAGCCTGAATGACAACCCACCGTTGAAACAAACAGTGGGTTGCTTATTACTTCACGCTTATGCAAAGAAAATGAAAGGCGCCACGTGTTTAGTGGATTCAGGAATAAAGAAAGCTTTCGACACTGCTGTTAAAAATCTTATTGGTAATTGCAATGGTGGCACGGAATCTTGTGTCCCTTGCCTTTGGAATGAAGGCAACTATGACAACTGCGAAATTACCAAAAATGGCACCACCGAAGATCAGACGCCAGTAAAGGACAAATTAGAACAAGTTCAGAACAAAATTACCGAAACCTCCAATACCACCCTAAAGGACATAAATGAAATGTCCACTTTATGCGACTTCATTAAATGCGCCGGACCGAAATGGTTCAAAAACAAGGCGAAACCGAACGGTAATAGTGTTACTGCAACCAAGAATTGGGTAAGTCGTACTACCAACAACCAACGTACCACCACAGTATTGTGGGGTAGAAGGAATAATGCAGAAATGAAAAAAAAAAAAAAAAAATATTCAGATTCCGGGTTTAGGAATGAAGTTTGTAGGATATTAGAATAAGGTTGTAATGGTGTTAGAATAAGGTATTAAGGGTATTAGAAGTCAGATCTCCGGTTTAGGAGTAAGGTTATAGGGGTGTTAGAAGTCAGATTCCGGGTATAGGAGGAAGGTTTTAGGGTGTTCGATGTCAGATTCCATGTTTGGGAATATGGTTTTGGGGTGTTCGATGTCAGATTCCGGGTTTAGGAGGAAGGTTGTAGGGGTGTCAGAAGTCAGATTCCGGGTGTTACAATATGGTTTTTGGGGTATTAGAATAATGTTGTAGGGGTGTTAGAATAAGATGGTAAGGGTGTCAGAATGAAGTAGTAGGGGTATTAGAGTAAAGTTCTAAGGGTATAGGAATAAGGTTTTAGGGGTATAGGTATAAGGTTTCAGGGTTTAGGTATAAGGTTCCGGGGTTAGCTTTAGCTACTTTAGGGGGGGAGAGGAAAGACTCCTCGCCGACAGAGACCGGATACTACATACTAACCGGATGGCACAGCAACCGGATACTACACAACCTACTAACTACATATATATAACCTTTTCTTCTTTTCTTTTTTTTTTTACAGTGTGAATTTTGGAATGAAGGTGTCAAACACGAACTGACGAACTTGTTCACAGCAATTCAGAGGGATGGAAAGGACAAATCAAATATAATCACTACTGCCGCAACATGTAAAAACTTTGGGGATGGTAATGAACATAGTGTTGAAAGAAAAGCATGTAATCATATCATAGCAGGTTTAGACTACATTAACAAAATTCCAAATGGAAGTGTTGGAGGTGGTGGTGCCCCATCTAATGGTAAAGACAAGCAACTGCTCGATAGAGCAGTTGCTTGCATTGCTCTTAATATGTACGCAGATAAAATAATTGCATTGTCGGAGAAAAATTGTCCCATTCATGAGGAAAGAATAAAAAAAATGTTTGAAGATTGGAATAAAATTAATAATAATTCGTGTAAGAGTGGGGATAATAATTGTTTTGTTTGTGAAAGGAAAGCTGATTTTAATGATTGCGAACTAAGTGTTTCCAGCTCTTTAATTAGTTCAACATCAACACCATCAAATGGAGATTGCAGTACTACTGCACCTGAGGCAGTTAAAGTCCAACCTCAAATGAACAAACTCCTCAACGAAAAAAAATCCATCCCCCAAGTGAATAAAACATTATCCACCATAAATGAAATGAACACTTTCTGTAGTAAAATGCAATGTGCAGCAAAACAATACTACGCAAAAGTCAAAAGCAAGCCTCCTGGAAAAAGCACCAATGTGTCTTGGGTAAGTGGGGAACCAACATCCATAACATCCATAACATCCATAACATTAACAAACCAATATACATATATAGTCCTATATATGTCCACATGTAAATGTACACATATATAGTCGTATATACGTATATATATATGTATATATATGTATATATATATAGGTATATATATGTATATGTACATATGTATATATAGGTATATATATGTATATGTACATATGTATATATAGGTATATATATGTACGTATGTATATATATGTACAAATGTATATGTATATATGTATACATATGTATGTACATCTATATATGTGTATATATGTATGTATAATGAAAATGGATGAAAAAAAAAAGAAGGTGAAATAAAAACAAAATAGAGAAAGGAAATTCAGATTCCGGGTTCAGAAATGAAGGTTGTTGTGGTGTTAGAATAAGGTTATAGGATTGTTGGAATGATGTTGTTGTGGTGTTGGAATGAAGATTGTTGGGGTGTTGCAATGATGTTGTTGGGGTGTCAAAAATCAGATTCCGGGTGTTAGAATAAGGTTGTAAGGGTGTCAGAATAATGTTGTAGGGGTATAGGAGTAAGGTTATAGGGGTGCTCGAATGATGTTGTTGGGGTGTTGGAATGATGCTGTTGGGGTGTTGGAATGATGTTGTTGTGGTGTTGGAATGATGTTGTTGGGGTGTCAAAAATCAGATTCCGGGTGTTAGAATAAGGTTGTAAGGGTGTCAGAATAATGTTGTAGGGGTATAGGAGTAAGGTTATAGGGGTGCTCGAATGATGTTGTTGGGGTGTTGGAATGATGTTGTAGGGGTGTTGGAATGATGTTGTTTGGGGTGTTGGAATGATGTTGTTTGGGGTGTTGGAATGATGTTGTTTGGGGTGTTGGAATGATGTTGTTTGGGGTGTTGGAATGATGTTGTTTGGGGTGTTGGAATGATGTTGTTTGGGGTGTTGGAATGATGTTGTTTGGGGTGTTGGAATGATGTTGTTTGGGGTGTTGGAATGATGTTGTTTGGGGTGTTGGAATGATGTTGTTTGGGGTGTTGGAATGATGTTGTAGAGGTGTTGGAATGAAGGTTGTAGGTTGTTGGAATGATGTTGTTGTGGTGCTGGAATGATGTTGTTTGGGGTGTTGGAATGAAGGTTGTAGGGGTGTTGGAATAATGTTGTTGGGGTGTTGGAATAAGGTTGTTGTGGTGTTGGAATGATGTTGTTGGGGTGTTGGAATGATGCTGTAGGGCAGTTAGAATAACGTTTTAGGGGTGTCAGAAGTCAGATTCCGGGTTCAGCAGTAAGGTTGTACGGGTATTAGAGTAAGGTTTTAGGGTATAGGAGTAAGGTTTTAGGGTATAGGAGTAAGGTTTTAGGGGTATAGGAATAAGGTTTCAGGGTTTGGGACTTAGGTTTCGGGGTTAGCTTTAGTTACTTTAGGGGGGGAAAAGGAAAAACTCCTCGCAGACAAGGACGGGATACTACATAACCTACCACCAACCAACATACTAACACAACTAACATACTAACATAACCAACATACTAACATAACCAACATACTAACATAACCAACATACTGACATAACTAACATACTAACACAACCAAACATACTAACACAACCAACATACAACCAACACAACCAACATACTAACATAACCAACATACTAACACAACCAACATACAACCAACACAACCAACATACTAACATAACCAACATACTACAAACACAAAGAGAAAAAAAAAAAAAAAAAAAAAAAAAGGACATATATATATACATATACATATATTTTTTTTTTTCTCTCTTTTCTTCCTTCTTTTATGATCAGAGTGAAATAAATGGTGCTGTTAATGATGAATTAAAGGAACTTCTACAAAATATTACGGATGATGAGAAATGGAAAAACTTTGACCAATACTGCAAGGACGACATCAAAAGTAATGGCGACACACCAGGAGAAATAACTGCAAAGCAAAAAGCTTGTAAGCTTTTTGCTTCAGGTTTAAAACACATTTCTGAAATTAATAACAAAAACAACCAAGACGATGCTGTACCACTTAAACAAACTATGATGTGCGCAGCACTTAATCTTTATGCTGATCAATTAATAGAAAAAGCAGAAAATCAATGTCCCTTAGATAATAAAAAATTAGAAGAGGCAATAAAACACGCTTTTGGTAAAAGTAGTGACATTATGGGGAAGGGAACATCTTCATGTTCAACTGCTAATGGTTCCAATTCTTGTTTTATTTGCAACAGAGAAAAAAATTTTGCCGATTGCCAAATTGGCACTGGCATTGCCAGTGCCAAGGTAAAAGAAAAAATGGAAGTTCTTCTCAAAGACAACGACGGAAAGAACACCACCCCTAACATGACCAAAACACTAGACAAAATAAATGAAATAGAAACTTTCTGTACTCAAGTCCAATGTGCTATCAAACAAGAACTTAGAAGGCAAAATAAACTGAAAAATGGAACAGAACCATCTTGGGTAAGGCGCGGTAGACAACTACATACATACACATATATGTATATATGTATATGTATATATGTATATGTATGTATATATGTATTATGCATATATATATATATATATATGTATATGTATATATGTATATGTATGTATATATGTATATATGTATATGTATATATGTATATGTATGTATATATGTATATATGTATATGTATATATGTATATGTATGTATATATGTATTATGCATATATGTATATATGTATATGTATATATGTATATGTATATGTATATATGTATATGTATATGTATATATGTATATGTATATGTATACATATACATATACATATATTTTTTTTTCTCTCTAACTTCCCTTCTTCTTCTTCTTTTATGATCAGAGCAAAATCGAAGGTGACGCCAAGGATGTATTAACTAAACTTATAGAACAAATGACGAAGGGTCAGACTGAACCTGATCTTTTAACATACTGCAATGACGAAAATAAATGGAGTAAATTTGGCCATAAAGGAAAACATACAAACAAAGCAGCTTGTTTGCTTTTTGCTGCAGGACTTCAGCACATTTATACCCATGATAATGGACGTATTAACGGCCGTGTTAACGGCCGTGTTAACGGCCCATCGTTTGGACAAACGATGGGTTGTTTATTTCTTAAGGAATATGCAAAACAATTGCAAAAAGTGGCAAATGAGAAGAAAAGGGGAAATAGTTGGGTACATCCTCTTTGTAGCATAAAGGAGGGCATAACACATGCTTCTAGCAGAAGTGAGGACATTATGAATGCACCATCTAAATGCAACAATAATGTTCCTAATTCTTGCTTTGTGTGCAAATTGGACGATTATGACAAGCTTAAAGATTGCTCCATTGGCAATGACAAAGTAAAGCCCAAAGTTGAAGCAGTGTTCACAGAAGATTCCACGAAACAAAACCAAATGCAACAAACCTTAGAGAATACAGTCTGTCCCATCCTTCTTACGGATCTCCTTACCCCTTTTCTTCCTTTGGCTCCTGTCTCCATTGGCCTTTCTGCTATGGCTTATTACCTTTGGAAGGTAAGATAAAAAAATTAATAGGAAAAAAAAAAAATTAATGGGAAAAAAATTTTTTTCATGGTTAAAAGGAAAAAAAAAAATTTTTTAATGGTTAAAATAAAATAAAATAAATGTGTAAAAAGAACATTTCACAATCTGCTTAACAAAAATATCCTCTCTTTTTTTTTTTTTTTTTTTTTTTGTAGTATTTTGGTCCTCTTGGTAAAGGAGGACCACGTTTTAGAAGATCTCCTGCTGAAATTCCCGGTCCATCCGTACAGGAACAAGTCCTCGATCATGTGCAGCAAGATAGTTCACATGAATATCAATTGGTGAAGGAACGAAAACCTCGTTCTGCTCCAACAAGAACGAAACGTTCTGGTGGTGTGAATCGTCGAACGATTATTGAAATTCATTTTGAAGTGCTGGATGAATGTCAAAAAGGGGACACACAATTGAACCAGAAGGATTTTCTGGAACTTTTGGTTCAAGAGTTCATGGGATCCGAATTAATGGTAGAAGAACAGGTTCCTAAGGAAGAAGTTCTTATGGAAGGGGTTCCTATGGAAGAGGTTCCAAGTTTAGGTTCCGGGTTACTGGTTTAAGGTTCAGTGTTCATGGTCTCAGGTTCACAGTTTAGGGTTCACAGTTTAGGATTCACAGTTTAGGGTTTACAGTTTAGGGTTCACAGTTTAGGGTTCACAATTTAAGGATCACAGTTTAGGGTTTACAGTTTAGGGTTTACAGTTTAGGGTTCACAGTTTAGGGTTCGCAGTTTAGGGTTCACAGTTTAGGGTTCGCAGTTTAGGGTTCACAGTTTAGGGTTCACAGTTTAGGGTTCACAATTTAAGGTTCACAGTTTAGGGTTCACAATTTAAGGTTCACAGTTTAGGGTTTACAGTTTAGGGTTCACAGTTTAGGGTTCGCAGTTTAGGGTTCACAGTTTAGGGTTCGCAGTTTAGGGTTTATTGTTTAAGATGAAGGATATTGGTTTCACACCCTTTTTGTCCTTTTTTAATTATGTGATAAACAGACATAATAAGGCGTTTGAATATTCATGTTATTTCTTAATTTTTTTTAATCTTCTTTTATTATTTTTTTTTTTTTGTCCTTTTTTTTTTTTTTTTTTTCTGTTGTTGTCCCTGTGTTTGTGCTCATATGTTTATTATATAATGAATATGAGAGCCTACAAAAAAAAAAAAATTAATATTCGAAGAAAAGAGGAAGTAAAGAAATGGATATAAAGAAAAAAAAAAGAAAAAAAAAAAAAGTTAAGGAAGGGAAATGTTTCCATTGCAGCTTTCCAATTCCCCCCTTCTCCGCAAAAAAAAAGTGACTCCCCTTTAAGCCTTTCGCAACAATGTGATTAAGTCGCCTCATTTGAAATGCGCTCCACTTGTTTTCCTTCCTAATTACGCGTGCGTTGTAGATTTTACTCTTGGTGCGCTTTGGATGTTTATTATGCGCGAATTACACAGAATTTTCCCCACTCTATATGAATGTGAAACGGAGACTTTCCTCTTTCCAGTTTTAGAAACCGAGCGTACTCATCTGCACAGGTGGCAAAATTGCTGCATTTGGCACAGTTGACGCAATTCGCTTTGTTCGCCGAGCCCACCGTGGTAACTTCTACGTAGTTTGTGGCAACGTTGAAAACTGGCTCCTCCGGTTGAACATCTGCCACCGGCCACGAACGGTTGTTTTAGAGGACTATCCAAATGTATCCCCCCTGCGTATATAGGTGGCAAATATCCCCAGGATGTACTTTCACCCCATTTTGCGAATGGATGTGAATGCGCACCTGACAAGGAATGAACGATGATTCACATTTGTGCCAAGTCAGATAAGGGAAGAGCTTTCCGTTAGAGCAGAATTTTGGAATCTCATCGTATGAAAAAACTGCTCACCTTCCTGTGCAAAAAATGTTCCACCATTTCAGGGGGAGGAATGCACTACATAACTACCTATCAAGATGCGCCTGCGGGAAGTTCCCGCCTGGGGTTATCCCCTACAGGAACCGCTGGCCCAAAGTAAGAAGCCTAACTGTGTTGGAAACTCTGAGAAGACCCCACAGTGGGTACAGTAGAAGGGGCGACCCATCGCACACCACAAAGCATAGAAGGGATTGCAAAGGTGGCAAAGCAGATTCCTTCAAAGAAAAACATGAAAGGGACGGATGGAGCGAACGCAGTGAAAAAATAAACACAGAAATGTCCCTTTACTATCCAGAGAGTAACTCCTTCCCATTTGTGACTACCGGCATCTTGTTGGGCATGGTGGGCATTTCGTCCTTTTTTCAATTTTTAATTTACACCCTGAAATTTTGTGAGGATGAGTCAAGCATCCTGCTAAAAGTAAACGAGTTCCTGGACCATCTGGATGCCTATTTTATAATTCACGACTTTGAGGGGGGCCCAGGTGAAGGACACAGTACAAGAGGACGTGACGCCGTGAAGTCTGGCCTCTTCAGCATCAAATATTTGACGTCTCCATTTTTCGCCAATGAAAATATCCTACAATGCGCAGTTCAGCTATCCACCTTCTTTTTGGCCTCGAGATTTCTTGAAAAACAATTTGGGTCCTTAAAATTTGGCGCACTATTCATAAGCGCTTCCATACTTTCTAACCTTCTAACACATAACTTCTTAAAATACCTTACGAACCAAGTGGAATCATTAAACTCCCTTAACTTTGTTCTTATACACCCTTCTGGGTCCATGGCTTTCATTTGTGCCTTGTGCTCCATTTGCTTCAAAAATTGCGCCATCTGGAAGGATATCCCAGTCCACTGCTCCATTTTAGTCGTTCCTTATCTTCTTTCTTCCTTCTACGGTCTATTATCTTTGTACAAAATAGGAAAGAATACTTTGGAAAATACTCACGGGGAGGTTGCTCCCAGTGAGAGGAACTCCCTCCAAAGTGTAGATGCTAAAGACCATCCCTATGAAGATCCCCCACATTTGGGTATGCCCCACACAACAAGGAGCAGCCATGCCAACGACATAACTAACCCCCTCCACAGCAGTGACAAAGAACAACCAAATGCCCCCCCCAGTAATAAACACGTCCAAAATGAAACCATGGAAATTTTAAGGAACTTCCTAATCGTAAAGGCATGTGATGAAGTTATTAAGAGGCGCAAAAAGGAAAATATGTTTCCAAACAAAAAGATACAGAACCTCAAAAATGAATCGCTTAAAAATATCAACGAAATTAATAACAGGTCGAAGAAAATATTTTTTGGCTTGTCTTCTTCCTTTACTGACATATGTGGCATCCTGCTTGCATCATGCGGGTCTTTCCTTTTTAAAATGCTCAGGTAGATTTTGTTGTGGTTTTCCGCGCCGTGCAAAGGTAAGGGGTAGGGTACGCGTGTCATGTGCACCTATCCAAATGGGAGCTCATCAAATTGGAAGGTTAGCAAATTGGAAAGAAACAGACAAGCGCGTTAAGCTTACCCACCCAGGTGCGCTCCCGAGTTTGTAAAGAATCCCTACTATATGCGCGGTTATAATTTAAGGGGGGAAAAACTACCGGATGGACCGTAAGTAATTCTGAACACCCTCATTTTAGCTGCACTATTTTTGTTTATTATTTTATTTTTGTTTTTGTTTTTTGTTTTTTTTTTTTCGAATAAAGCTAACAATGTTATGCATTCCCCGAAAGGGCTAAACACGCTTTGTGGGTGCCCAACATGTCAGCCATCTTGAACGAGCGTTCCTTTATCTGTTTCTTCCCACCTTTCAATGTTCTTCCTTCTTCTTTTATCGGAATAGACTTTTATCCATAAGACGTAGTGAGGGAGGGTACTCCTTGCACACGCAACCCACTTTATGGAAATGCTACATTTATCAGCATCCACCAGGACCCCTGGATGGCCCATTTTAAAACTTCCACAATCTCAGCCCTTCCGCAATGTTTTCATTTTTAACGACGACAAAGATACCTTCCTCTTCACAGTTATATGGAGCGATGCATTCTTATGTTTCGCAATTTCTTCTGCAGTCATTCTTTTACTTGAATAATTCAGATGATCCAAGTCAGCGTTCAGGACCTTTTGTAAAATGCCACTGCTCTTCTTTGGGGGAAACTTCTTTATGGGTTTCTCCAAAATGGGGGAGAACCCCTTTGTGTTGTTCTGGTCCAGGTGGCCGATCGTTTTGGACAGTGGATCATCCTGAAACAGAGAACCCACATCGCTTGGTTCCACAGCACTCGATACTGACTTCTTAACATGCAGGAAGTCCTTCTTCATTGAATATCCCTTTAAGCTTCTCCCCATGGGATGCACACGGAATTTCGTGCTGCCATCTACGCTTCCATCTGCTTTTTCATCCGTCTTTCCATCTGTCTTTCCATCTGTCTTTCCATCCGCGCTTCCTTCATCGCTGTCTTCCCGCTTTACCATTTCCTCCTCCTCTTTTTCTACCCCTGGAAATTCTTTACCTTCCAAGTCACTAGCTATTCGATCCCTATGCTGTTCCTGTTCCGCATCTGAATCGTCGCTGGTGTCCGAACTTTTCTCTTCCCCAGGAGTACCAAATTCACTTCTCCTTTCCTCCCTCTCCGTGTCAGCACTGTGGCTCGATGCCCTTCCTAACTTTCCATTTATCGTGAAATTGAATGCACTAAATATGTCAGAGAAATATGTATTGGAACTTCCCTTGGGCGTCTGCAAAGTTAGAAAGGTAATTTGTAGGTACACTTGTGGGGTGCAGCAAACAACCGTCGCGATAGGAGCGATATGCTCCTCGTGAGAAGAACAGACCGCTTCGTCACACCATGTGTGTATACAGAGAAGCTAGCGAACTTTGGGGGGTCAAACAGTTGGGCCTCTCTCTCTTTTTTTTTTTTTTTTTTTTTTTAATTTTCCCTTCCTTTGCGTTACCTTCTTGGGACTCTCCTCCCGCTGTGACACGCTCGCTTGGATCTCCTCTTCTGAAAAAAAAGAAAAAAAAAAAAAAAAAGAAAAAAAAGACTTATGTTATAGTGGGGTATATTCAAAAGGTGGAGAAACGCTTCTTCATTTTGTCCAACGTTTTATTGATTCTTCGCCCTTGGTCCCTTCCCTTCTCTCCATTTTTCTCCCCTTTGGCCTTTCCAAAAAGGACCACATCACTGGATTGGCGCCTCACTAAGGGTGCCCAACCACGCGGACTCATAACGTCCATACCTTTGCCACCATCTTCACTCGAAGTAGCGATGACCACCTGATCTACGTGCACAATGCTGCCGCTTTTTTTAAAATCCAATGGGCTTTCTTTGAAACTTTTTTTCTTTAAAAAATCAGAAATATTCTTCTCATTTGGTTCTTTCATTTTTAGAAAGTTTTTTATTAATCCGCCTGTAAGGGGGGGTATTTTCTTTGGGGCATTCTTCACCTTCGAGATGACCCCCTCCAGGTGTCCATTCAACATCTTGACCTTTCCATTTTGCACGGACAAACTACTGTTGCCTTTCTGTTCTGCTTCTGAACCTTTCCCACTAACTGGATGCTTCAAAATGAGAGTATATGCCCCTAACGGGGGTCCTTTTGGTACAATCTTTCCTTTCTGAAGGGATGACACGAGTCTATTAGGTACGCCTGTCTTTGAACTTCCTACAGCTGTCTCCGCTAAGGTGTTGGATTCATCTGTACCTTCCACCCCAGATGGGTTGCTTCCTTTTAAAATGTGCGGTTCAACTGAGAGGTCACTTCTTTGTTCCACCGCTTTGGCACTCATTTCGGTACCTTTAAAATAGCAACTTTGTTTTTCTTGATTTCCCATTGGCGATCCCCCGTTTGGCACTTTTGACAGAAACCTTTCACCCCTCATGATATTTTTACTCCCCTGTCTTTTCGCTAGCTCCCCTTTATTACTCTCAACTGCGTGCGCACCATTGGGATTGGCATCCTTTGGAGTAACTTCCTGAGTGAATCCCCCTTTAGATACATCTTCCTGGGTTTCCTTTATGATAAAAATTCCCTTGACATGGGTCTCATTGGAGTATTTACTTCTACCCAAACCTCCAACTCGATTGGACTCTTTTTCAGCACAAGGGGCTACTACATTATCTCCTTTGTCTTCCTGTCTGTTCTGCGGTGCCAATATTCTGGTGACACCTCTTCCGGTTGACAAGGGTTTCCCCCCTTCACCTTTCAAATGCGTAGTTGGAGCGGGACGTGGTCCAGGAATTACTCTCCCCCGTCCTGAATTAGTCAAGTAAAGCATTCTTCCTATACAGTTACTCTCCTTTTTAATACGGTTAGCAGGAGAGGATCCCAATGTTTTTTTACTTTTGGAACCCCCTCCTAAAAGGGTACCCCTCTCCATACCAGCAATTCCATTTCGGAATGACTCCTTTAGGAAATTCTCCCCTTCTTCAACTTCAGTACGAAGTAATAACAACTTTCTATTTTCTTTCCCCCTCAGGGAATCCCCTGCGTATAAATGAGTGCTATTCCTATGAGAGTATAACCCCATCCGGCTGCCTGGGAGGCACTTGGATGAAAGACTGTCCGTCAAATGAGGATCACTGCACATGTTGGTCTTACTCAACAAGTGAAAACTGAATGGTAAAGTATTGTCCCGATAAATATCATCATCCTTTAGGATCATTTCAGTCAAGGATGGCTTGCAAACACTTGGGTCCTTTGACGAGATAGCTCTTAATTTCAAACTGAGGGGAATAAATTTCCAAACATTATGCAGATGTAACCATTTCTTATCATCAAATAGTACAGATACGTATTTCAGATCATTGGAGCAGTGTTCCCAGAGGTGCCGGTAGAGTAACCATGATCTGTTGTTTGTCTTCACACACAACCATTTTAAATCCCTCCTGCATAATTCCCATCTGTCAGAAATGGCTAGCCACCCCTTATCATCAGTTTCGGAAGCTAGCCACTCTAGGTCTTCTAATTTGTGAGGAGAAAGTTCGTCCTTCGTTTCCGCCTTCTCCTCCTCTTCGGCTGTCTCTCCAGTACTCTTCTCCACGTGTGTACTTCCTATTTGGGTTAATATTGTATGTATCAATTTTGTGCATCGGTATATTTTCTTATCCCTCTAAAAAGGTGTCATAGATAAATTGAGGAGAGGTGTTAAAGGGGGGGAGTCATATAAAAAGGTGAAAATTTTCGTTAGATTTTTGGTTTTCCCTTGCAGGGTTACTTAGACGCACGCCATCCCGCATAAGTGAGCATGCATATGCAAACTACTCGCCGTTAAGTCTTCCTACCACGGTGATCGAATTCAGTATGGAATGGATTAACGGGAGGAGGGCCAAAACTGAAGGGGAAAATGAGGAACTGTCCACGTGTTCGTTCTCATGTTCAGGCGCATGTAGTATTTTTTTTTTTTTTTTTTCCTGTTCTATCAACTTTGTGCGTTCCCTACCTGGGGTTCGCACGTCCGAACAGATGTGCTGTACTATATCACAAATGGCATTAATGAAGACGTTAATCAGCTGTATGTTCACGTCTCCCCCGTGGAGTTGGCTTTTCTACGAAGAGGGGTATAAGAAAACAACAGGGTTATTATTATATTTTTTTTTGTCTAAAAGGACCTTCCCATTTGGTAGCAGCAATTCTGTTTTTGTCTAATCATTGAAGTGGTGCACCACCTTTGTCTGTTTGGCCCTTTCGAAAAGGTGGCAATTTTTAGAAAAGCAAAATTGCACTGAACATTCTTTCTTCATTTTTTTTCTACCTTTAAATTTCGTATTTGGTTTCTATACGAATATACCTCAATTTCGTATTTCTTCATCTTTTCAGTCATGCTGCAGAATAAAGAAAAAAAAAAGACAAAATAAAGCAGAAGATACAAATATAATTTAAACACACGGGGTATGTCTTTCTTTATTTCTCATTTTAATTGTACAGCCGCTTGTATTCCCTTAGCTCGTTTAATTCCATCAAATGATCTGTATTGTTATTAAAAAGGTTCTACAGAAGGGGGTGAAGGCAAAAAAAAAAAAAAAATAATAATAAATGAATAAATGGTCCAATGGGATTGAGCAGAAGGCGTATTCATGCTTTCCAATTTTAGCGACCTTTTGTCTTTTCCATTTTAAAAAATATATTTCCCTCTTCATAAAGAGGGGTAAAAACAAAATTAACCATTCTGATTGGGGTGCACTTATCATTTAACTTCTTTATCGCTGTTGTCACGATGGCCGTCTCTCCCTCTCGAATGGAATGCCGATAAAACGATGATTTGAAAACTTGTTCAATTATTCTGCGCAACTGTTGCTACGTTGCAAATTGTGTGTGCCACTTCAGTAGGAGACGTTTTTAATTAGTGGGACGCATGTTTGTAACTGTTTTTATGCTTTTACTTAGTTATTTTATTTACTTTAGTTTTTTTTTTTTTTTTTCTGTTCATATTTCTCAGCATAAATATATAAACATGCAAGAATTAAATAGAAGGCAAAGAGCAACGTACACTGAATTCTGCCTGACTCGTTCAGATTGTTTTACAATAGTCTACAACAACTAGCGAGAAATTACATCCATTTGTTTCTCTCTTTTGGTGGTTCCCCATTTACGTCGCTTAATTCGGCTGTCTTTTACCTTTGTTTTTTTTTTTTGGAACAGTATGTGCACAAAAAAAAAAAAAAAAAAAAAAAAAAAAAAAAAAAAAAAAAATCCTACGGCTATCATAAAAAAATGGACAATTGGGCAAATGAATTAAAAAAAACAATTGCATAACCATTTGTGGCTTCTCAAGTAGAAATGATCACAGGGGGAAAACAAATTAAGTGCATACATATACACGCACATTGGGCTAATCCATTTTATGCTTAATTTCACCAGTTGGGGTGAACAATCTGTGATGGGTTTGAAAAGGGGCGTTGTTTTTATGTCGGTTTTGTTACGCTTGGGATGAAGTGAAAGAGGGCGTGTCCAAATGGGGCTATGTGATTGGAGAAGAAATTGAACGAGGTATGACAAAACTGGGAGTGAAGTAGTTGTCTTCAAAAATGACTTGCCGTCACACCACACAGTGCAAAGAACATATCTACCTTTGCTATTCAAATTTGTTCCCCTTCACTAAAAAAGTTCCACCTCATTTTGTCTTTTCTTCCCTTTGAATATAAAAAGGGTAATTTATTGTAAAATATGAATGTGCCTTGGACTTCCCTCTTATACGGGGTATGAATTTCTACACTTAACGTGCAGGCCTTCACATTTGCATATTGCCTTTTTTGTGGACGTGGTATACTGAAAAAAAACAGTTTACTCTTTTTTTCCCGACAACATAGTGAAGAAACGTAATTCACGTCATATGTCGTGTTCCCTATAAATTAGCCCTGAGCTTCAACAACGTCCTTTTCTTTGTTTTTTTTTTTCATCTCCACATAATTGTGAATTCTCGATATGTTAATTTCTGTGGTGGATATTTGTTCGTGCAGCCACTGAAGCTCTTTGTCCTGGACAAAAAAAAAAAAAAAAAAAAAATTATAAAATGTTGCGCGCGAAGACGTTTTGTGCCATGTAAATATTTTTCCACACCCTGTACGGTGGGTTATAAACTTTTTTTTCTTCTTCGCACAGAGGAGCATATTTTGTTTGCGTCATTTTATTGGGAGAACTAAACATCTGGTCACGAAAATGCGCTTTCCTCATTTTATTTTTCCCATTTTTTTTTTTTTCTTTGCATAGTGAGATGATCTATCTTTCTCACACATTATATGCACACGTGTGCGTACCATTTCGTCGTATAGATTGATTGCCCTATCCAAGTGGTGATTCAATAGCTCCACTGCCTCTTTAAAGGGGAATTCAACCATCACGTTGGCCTAAAAAGTGCAGAATTAAGCAGGATTAAGCGGAGTTATGAGGGGGCGATACAAGTTGTGTCTCTCAAATGGAGAAGATACAAAATGAAGAACGACTCGTGTCGCTGATGCCTGCATTTTCGATTACCCCCAACCAAAGTAAAATGTGATCCGTTTTGTCGATAACTCCCCTGGCGTACAGGGATTCCTCCAAGGGAAAATACAGCTCCAAGTTTTTGCTCTCGTTCATTTCCTATAACGATGTGATGTGTGCACATGCGTATATGCGCATGAATAGGCATTTACACGTGTACCTCTATAGAGGTGTCCCAAATGGGTAAATCATCTGGAAGACGTACATGTTGGCCAACTGGAACAAGACTGCAAACATTTCATAAATTTGCACTAAAGAAATGTTTAGCATGTGTACGGAGGGACGAACGGACGAACCTTTCTTTTGTAAAGGGCGTTTACTACTTTTAGGGCATCTTTTAATTCGGGGATTTTCTTCTCCGTGTTGATCTGTCTAGTTACAAAAGTGTGCTCCATGAATTTGTATTTCCTGAAGGGGACATGGTATGAGAATTTTCCACCATTTGGGAAGGGTATCCATCAAATTGTTACTATTATATTTTCCTTTTGCAAGCGAAGGGCTTCCACTTTTATGTAGAAGTTACAGTGCGGTAACTAATATGTACGTGGCTCCCACACATGGTGGAGGCGCCTTTTTCTCAAAGGGTGAGGTGCACTTACAATAGGAGCTCCTTGGCTAGGCGAAGAACCGTTTCCTCATTTTTGTTTTGCAGAAATTCTGTGACGTGTTCCTGCGGATTGGGGGGGAAATGCATCAGCATGGATGGGCATGGACTGGCACAGGTTAACATGAAGCCAAATCGAACTGTGTGGACGCTCAAATTGGGATTGATAAGTAACCCGCCCAAAAAAATGGTTTCTAAGCAGTGTTTCTGAATTTTTCCACTTTGTTTATCTTTTCGCTAACTATGAACTTAGCCCCCGGGATGTTCCGGACGGACCTCGTGTTGTCCGTCAAATCGTCAAATGACATGTTTGTATTTCGCAGGATGGGTAAGGAAAAATGGCAAGCTCGCCTTCACGCCTTAGAGTTTGCTACAGCTGGGTTTACGCCAGGGGAGATACCTTATAGGGGCAATGTTGAATTGCTACACACACATGCGAACGTATACGCATATGCACCTATGAGATTATACATACGCATGGGAAAGGAACACTTTTACGAATCCACACTTTTGCGAATCTACACTTTTTGCTCATGTAACTGATTTACTTCCAAGAAATTCCCGCTCCTTCATGTCATGATCTGCGCAGATTCATAGCTCTTGCAGTGGAAAAACAAGTGCCATGAATGGGCGCACAAATGGAAAAGAAAAAAAAGCGACGATAATTCCTGCCTCCATGCGAGTTTTATAATTACGGTTGAATGTTTTGCTTGCAATCCTGTTCACACGTTTCTGAGTCGGAAGTTGCTCCTCGTCACAGGAATATATATTGTGCAGGTGCGCATGCAAGAAAGGAGTACTTAGTAAGGGCGTTTGTTTGGGTGCCACATATGTGTTCACGTTTATATTTCCACTTATGCTTTATGCTTACGCTTATCCTTTCGCTTGTGTTTAATTTTTTTTTTTTTTTTTTGCATAATATGCACCCGCGTGTTATTGTTAAAATGGGTCCAGCTTACATGATAAAGGAGCTACATGCACAATTTCGAAATGGGCAGCTATAACGCCAAATATTTAACCCCCTCATTTTTGCAAATTTGAAAGTATTCCCAATGGCTTGTCGAATGCGGTATGCTTTGTCACCATCCAGATGACCTCCCCATCGCAATACCACGCCGTCACACTGTCATTCCCCTTTGCGCTTTGACAATACGATAAGTGTACGCATTATGTTGGATATGAACATATGTACTTGTATGAACAAATGGATAATTCTTTTTGGAGGCACTTGAATTTCGTCCCCCTTGTGCCTTTCACTTTGCTTATTTTACTCCACAGAAGCAGTATGTTATTTCGGCTAAATAGGCACACAGTTCGTGGATTTTTTAAAAAAGGGGCAAAAGTTTTGGTCTACTTGGTTTGGCGCCCACATTTGGGTAGGGGCTATTTAAAGGGTAACAAAAAAAAAAAAAAAAAAAGGAAGGAAATGCATACATTATGTGTGCAAACTTTTAACCTCTTTTAAACTATTTCACTTCTGGTGGATGCAGAAGTTTGGTAAATTCGTTTTGCATCCCTTGCATGACGAGATGAGCACGAGGGACAGATACACACGTAGGGTCCCATGTTCGTGTTGCGGTTATATATGTACACACACACCACCGTTGTGGCGAAGCAGGAATTCTTAACAAAATTGGTACATAGAAAGTATCGGCACCCCCGTTTGCAACACAATCAGGGACGCCCTTTTTTTTTTTTTTTTTTCTGCTTGTTAATGAGAAATGAACCCGAGGACAAGCGCATCTAAATGCGCACTTGGTACATCTTTACAAACTGCACAATTACGAGTATGTCTCATATCCGCGTCCCTCTTGAGAAATAGAAAAATCGCAACTGATGATATTCCCTACTTTTATAAAATTCCCCACAAAAAAAAAAAAAAAAAAAAAGAAAACTAGCAAAAATGCTGATACCCATTATTAACCGCAAACAACATTTTCCCACCAACCCCCATTCGAATGCAGTCCCTGTGGCTTATCACTCCACAACTCGTTTGCATAACCCACAGGCCAGTGTTAAACCGTGTGCGGAATTTCAGTTCGTGGGGTGTTAACCAAATGTCTCTGCTTGGCTTCGAAACGACTCGAATGTTTCTTATGACCTAAGGAAAAGGGGGGGGGAAAGGGGAAGACAATAATGTATGTGTTTATGACTACCTGGAAAAAACTACCTCTCTTTAAGCTCTCTCCGTACAAAGAGGTTCATTTAAAGATCTCTTGGTCGCAAAAAAAAAAAAAAAAAAAAAAAAAAAAATGCGCGAAGAACGATAGCTTGGTTTGCCTTCACATAAGGGGAGTGAACTGTGTAGAGATGTACATCCGAGCATATATACACAGATGGTAATTACCGGTGCGCCCTTATAATGTTTAAGAAGAATGTCAATTTTTGTCCCCTTAATGGCGAAGCCCCTAATGAGTCCTTCCTTCTGCAACAACTCCAGTATCTGGACGTTCAGTACGTGGAATGGGCACTTTTGAGTCATGGCATCCGTCCTTAGCAAGGATACGACCATTTCACATGCCCTCTGCATTGTTCCTTGTCACATATCTTTAGCATAAATGGCTCAGGAGAAATTGGCATGTGACCTATTTGAGAATATTCCTCATTGAAATGGCTCTTGCATGGGGAGAGGGAGGCGTACATTATAACGTGGGCCTCCACGCAGTAGCATCCGTCAATGAAAATGGCGGGGTAAACGAAAAAAAAAAACTAATAATAATAAAATAATATAGTTCGTAAAATGCTACGCATCTGCGTTAACTAATTTGTTCTCCACTCCTTTTTAATTAACCCTTTTGCCGCGAAAAAGGAACACACTACGGTCCGTTCCATTAAAGTCGGCGTGCTTTTTTTTTTTTTTTTTTTTTTTTTTTCCTCGCCTGGGAGGGACTCACTTTTTCTACGTGCTGCATTGTATTTGCTCCCTTTACTTTCGGGCCTTAGTCTATACACGACCAAAGGGGGAAAGTATAGAGCGTCTCTCCCCCTGGGCAATCTCACCCCGCTGGATCATGTATTTTACACATCTTCTTAGGATACACTCAAACACATGTGCAGTTTTTATTTGTTCTGATAAATGCATTTTTTTCTTTTCACATGGGATATATAAATACAAGTCGGTCATTTCTGTTTAGTTCTTTTTTTTTTCTTGCTTCCTTTTCGTTGATCTGTTGAGTATTCAATCTTTGGAATGTCTCCAATGAGACGAAGAGAGGAAGTACACTGTTCATATTGGAAAAAAAAAGGATAACAATATACATATATGCATTCATGATAAGGATGAGGGTCTATCACAATTTAGGAGCAAGGAAAAGAGCCCACTTATTCATGGAAAAGTCTGCCATAGAAAATTATCTGCATCGCGACACCTCAAATGTGGACACTCCAAATGATCACAACGTTTGAGAAGTTCCGTCTCAACGGATTCGTGTGCGCATTCACATGCATTATTATTTCTTTTGATGGTAGTCTGCATAAGGTTGGTGATTTTTATGCTGATGTGAAGTTTAGAAGCCATTTAAAAAGAATGAACTATACATCGCTTCACTCGTGCGAAACGGAATTTGTCTTCCTCATATGCAGCGCTCTGAGGGGGAAAAAGAAAAAAAAAAAAAAAATGGACTCATTGGAACTGAAAATAAGAAAAGTAAGGGGGTGCATGATGTCTTCGTGACTTACTCAGATGGTGTGCATTCTCAACATGAAAAAGAAGTATGATCAGTCTACTCACTCCCATGGGGTACGTTTATCCCCCGTTTTGTCTGATCTCCGTTGTGTTCAATTTGCAAGGTCGTTTTAATGCGTGCACCAGGGTACACGAAACCTCATTTTTTCTTTTTCTGCGTTCTTTCTGAATAATATCGGTTCCCCTTTCTTCATTTCCTCTTTTTATGTTCCCCCCTAAATGATCTAATCACCAGAATGAGGCTTCATTTTGCGCAAGAGGGGTTAGGCTTGAAATTTCGTGATCTCGAGCTGACGCCGCGTCGTTGCATGCAAAACAAAATTGTCAAAAGGGTTTCAAGGTAAGGCATTTTACACATTTTTTTTTTTTTAAATACACACATTTATTCCCCTATTGAGCAAGCAATTTTATTTCTTTTAATTTTACAGTGCACATTGGTACATTTTTAAAAATGTGATTTGTCCTATTTTGGAGCATGTGAATTTTTTTTTTTTTTTTCAAGTATTCCTTTTGGGTGTCCTCAAAAATGACTTCCTAAATTTTGTCTACAAAATGATAAACCCGGGCAAGTTTTTTTTTTTTTCTTCTGTGTTGGTTACTTGTTTGTTGAAGGTATGAATTGGTGCACGTGAATGCTCGGATGAAGTAGGCCGATCTGTTGTCTCTATGCACATGTGGCGAGCATGTAAATACTTACCCATTTATTTTGTTTTGTTATGTTCTTTTTTTTTTTTTTTTTTTTGCTCAGAGCGAAGCAGCGTCAAATGGGAAGCTAGGGCGTGGGGAAGAGCCCAAGGTCCCTCCCCTTATGAAAAGTACGCAGAGGTGAAAAATGATATGCCTGGCAGTAGCAGGAAAAATAAACCAAAAATTAAGTTTACCTAATCGACACGTGAACGCGGAACCGCTTAGTCTGAACAGAGCGAAGACGCAAATGCGCATATAGACACACATCGCACTTTCCAACATGACACAACCGGGGTGAAAAAAAAAAAAAAAAACATGCCTACTTTTTTTCTTACCTCCTGTTAGTAAATGAAAGGAATGAATCCAGCAGAAGCGCTACAGTAAAGCTGGACAAGCTGAAATTTAAAAGATCTCCAAAAAATATCCTCAAAGGAAGGAAAAGGGGAATTAACTTTGTCTCCCTAAATTTAGAGAAAATTATCGAGTTAAAACAGAAGGACCCGCTAATCCTAATAAGTAGTATTTACTCCGGGGAAAAAGAAAAATGTATGTTTTGAAATCGGGTTCATACATGTGCAATTAAATTTGCTTGTTTTCTTTTTTTTTTTTTTTTTTTCCGATTTACTCGTTCAATCATTGTACTAATTGTTGTTTCCCATGTAATCATCCCACCATCACCATCTTCTTTCAGTCCTTTCCGCCTGCTACGAAAATGAAAAAATCAGAGATAGCAACACATGCAGTAGAATTACCACTAGTAAAGAAATTTGCGACGTACCTGTTGACTTTAACCTGGACTATGTCTTTTCGTACAGGGACAAAAATGAACACCCTTCTAAATGCCTCGTGGACAACGTCCCTCAATATCGGATAAAAAGTGAGAGCTTTGCCTTCATAGAGTGGAGCGTCGTTTCGCGACGCGGTGTTCTATGTCGTGAAATTCTATGTCATGCCTTCCCACACTACTTTACTCCACGCTACGTTCTGCCACCCTGTTTCATACTATACCACGTTACCTTTTCAAGATCAGGACCATGTGGTTGTCCAGTCGGGAGAACGTTTCGACCTGAAAATCCTGAACGAGTCCATCTTGTTGAGAACTTCAGTCATCATTACTGCGGGAAAATGCTCAGACATAGTAAAATCGCGAAGTATCCATTTCGAATTCGAGAGATCTCCTAACCCTTTTGGTGATCCAATATTGCACAAGGGTGAAGTAATTGGCTCGGAGTTTAAAAATATATATGTGAATAAAGAAGCCGAAGGGATTTTTAGCGTGTGTTCATGTTACATAGACTATCTGAACAACAATTACAATAGCTGTTTACTAGCCAGTAGGCATTATACACAAATTTACACCCTGCGAGCTATTGTGCCATCTAGCAAGATCATCAATGTGAGCACAGGAGAAAAAATTAACATTAATATTAAAGAATATGAAACAATGTTCCCTATTCAGAATGCCTTTATCATCGAAATGGTAAGTGGCTACCACTGCAACAATATTAACAAGAAATCTTTCACCAAAGTGCAGGAAGACTTTTACCAAAATATGAGGCGACTGAAGTTTTATGATGTTTATTTGTACGAAATGGGTCCAAATGAAATAATGGAAGACGCAGTTTTTTGGAAACCTGGAAGATATTTACTATGTTATACGTCCATTGAAAGGGGGACTAAGTTTTCAGCCCTCTTGGCGACTATACATGTTAGGGGTTAGTTCTTTCGTTGCACACTCTCTATGCATTTCCACTATTCATTCAGGAACATGTATGCTCTGTCCGCGCTTGTCATACGTACGTATATTTCACTACTTTATGTTGCAACCGAGCTGCTCCCCCTTTTTTACCACTTCCAGGATACGACTTAAAGGAGGTGAACTATTTATATGTGGACCTGCATTCCACCAAACTAAAACTGGGACAATCTATTTTTCTGAAGAGAATAGGGATAGGCAGATTATCAGAAGTGGTTTTCAAAAAAAAGGAAGCAGATAACTGCTCAGGAGAAGTGGTAATTTATTCCAATGACACACTAGGAATAAATGTCCAACGAAAAGGACAGATAAGCATTGATGTCATCCACGTATCTGATATAAAGTTAAGTGGATACAATGAATTGTTGGATATCTGTTCTCGAGAAAACGAGAAATATAGGTTAATCGGACGCGCAGAATCAAAGCCGTATATTTCACACGCACAAGAAAATATTTTTCTTTTGAAAGAGTTAAATTTACCCCCTGATGATGTTAGAACCTATGTGATGAAAATACAATCTAGATTCTTCAAATTTTATCCTCATATACTCGAATATGCTCTACATAATAAGATAGGCATTCTGTATGTATCTTTTCTCTGCTACTCGTCAAAAAATGAAGTAAGTTTAACGTACAGTTCTGACAAAAACATGACGCCCAAACCTTTCGCAAAATTCAGAATCACTGAGCCTTCCAGTTCTGTCCTATACATTGCCAATAAAGAAATAAAATTATACGTTTTAAAGAAAAGTTTGCAATCGTTATTTGTGTATGATATTACTCCCAATAATGTAAGAAGGAGGAGAAAGACTACAGGAAGGTACGTAGATGACCCTCATGTGTACTCCTTATTAGTTTACTATTTCGATTATGCCAGTTTTGTAAAGTGCGAGAATTGCTCAACGCCTATTTTGATGGAACCAGTGTATGATGAAAATAGGAAATTAAAACTACTTTTTTTAGTAACATCAGATCCACTTCGAAGAATAATAATAGTTAACCTAAAGCTTGATGCTGTGTACACACATAACTCTAATGCTGTAAAAAACCAATTTGAACAAATTGGTGAATTAAGGTTCAGTCTAGATGTTCTGAAAGACTCATCATATCTCATAACTGATGTTTCTTGTGGAATGTTAAAAAATAAATCATTCGATTGTTTCTTGATTGATCAAATGAATAACTCTGTAATAGCCGTTCATTATATAGAAGAGCGAAACTTGCTACTTCTCATGGACACCTTTCAAGGGGAAAGTAACGCCAATGACGAAAATGCCTATTTGTACAATTTTATCTTTAGCCAATCTGACACTTATTTGCAGAATCCCAAACATGTAGTTCCCTTTCCTTATGGCGATTCTTACGTTCTGTTCGTTGACGAGGTTCGTGCGTCTGCCCCTGCGTCACTTCTTTCGAATTGCACCAGGAGGAGCAGGAGAAACAATTGTGCGTTGTTGCGAAAAGGGGGTATCCGTGTAGACACGTGTTTCCATTAACACAGGACTTTTATTCTCTCAAAAATGTGCATGTTTTCTTAGTGAATATGTATATTTACTTATTCTTCTCTTTTTTTTTTTTTTTTTTTTTTCACCCCACGGACGGCTACTATACTAAATACAGGACGAAACCACCGAAATGAACATAATACTGTATGACAGAAACAAATCCAGCAAAAGGTTTTCCTACGTATCCAAAATAAATAGCACATATATTGATGAAGGGAGGATACACAAAATATACAAATTTTATGATCACAAAGAGTTAATTAACAGAAATGTACTTTTAATAATAAAGGATCTGGAAAAAGCTGTACATTTCGTGATAGCTCCCATACAAAACATCACCAATGTGACAGAATTAAAATATAGTTATCCGTCCATTATACAAGATAATGGGATTCCATATTCACTAAAAATAAAGTCAGATGAAATTAAAAAAATGAATTTGCTGCATAATTTTCAAATCGATGTACATAATGCAAATAAATCACAGCACGTTACTATAGATAAATATGATGGGACTATTAGAATAGAATTATCAGAATTTATTGATGATCCCGTTAACCTAACCGCAAAGATGTATGGAGTTTTTATGGAATTAAGCACACATATACAATTTACCATAATTTGCGCCGATGGGATGAAAGCTCTAAATGGACGCTGTGTTGCCTGTCCATTAGGCTCCTATAACAACATTAATGAATATAGGAAACATGAAAATATGCACGAATGTACCAAGTGTCAAGAAAATTCAATCACAAAAAACGAAGCGTCCACTTCCATAGCGCAGTGTTTATGTTTACCAGGATACGAATTAAATAACAATGACGAATGTGTTCCTTGCGCAATGGGAACATGGAAATCAGAAACTTCTAACACCCCTTGTATTTTCCACTGCTATCCTAATTCGCAGAGTTTAATAAGGGGTAGTCGGAGTGAAGAAGAAAGCGAATGCAAATGCTTAAGAGGTTTTTATTTTGTCTCAAAAGATGGAATAAACTTTTGTGAACAGTGTGATATAGGTCACTTTTGTCCAGGTGGATACAGAGGTGCTAAAAAAAAATGCCCAGAAAATACAACAAATGAAGAACTAGAAAATTTTTCCATAAAAAGTTGTAAATGTGACGCTGGTTTTGAACCTTTCGACTCTTCAAATTTGAATAATTACGATTTTATGGCTAATCCTATTTTTGACGATTACAAAGATTTCGAACAAGAAATGGAACCTTCTCAAGTATGTGTACCATGCAAAATGGGATCCCACAAAAATACAGTTTCGGAAGAAAAATGTAAAAGTTGCTCTGCGCATGTATATACAGATGCAATACAATCTACTTCCATAGCTGAGTGTAATAAATGCGAAAAGGGATATTATTTGCATGCACAAGATTTGTGCTTGCTATGTCCAGATAATCACTACTGTCCAGGTTATCCTGCAGAAGATCAAAAATATTCATTTTATGAAAACCAAAAGGTGCCTTGTGATGATAAAACTTTGACAAAACCTCCAAATGAATTAAATGTATCAAGCTTAAACTGTTTGTGTAAAAAAGGATTTGAATATGCAAAATCAGAAGAAAACGAATTCGCCTGTTTAGAAGTGCCAAAAAATTACTACAAGTCCGAATTAAGCAATACACAAAAGAAGCCCTGTCCAGAAAACAGTATTACATCATATACAAAAACCAAGAGTAGGGCTAAGTGTATATGTGTAGGGGGCTATTACTGGGATATTAATGAAAACAAATGTATTAAGTGTCCTAAGGGATATTACTGCCCCGGTGGACATTTAAAAGACTGTTTTTTGAAGAATACTTTACATCTGTGCAAGCCTAAAAAAATAAAATGCCCTATAAAGAATACAACAACAGAAGCTGAGGAATCTTTTAGTGAGTCCAGTTGCCTCTGTGATAAAGGCTACACTCTTAGTAAAGAAGCACTCCGTGAATGTGTCCTCTGTCCAGTTAACACATACAAAGATTTTGTATCAAATGCGGAATGCACTATGTGCTTAACGCCGTACACAACAGATGGACAAGTGGGAAGTGCAAGGGAAGAAGATTGCACATGTTCAGGTGGCTACTACTTCTTCAACCATTGTATACCATGCAGTGATAAAAATACTTATTGCAAGGGAGGGAAAATGATAGTTAATAACAGGAGCAAAACTATCCACTATGGCCCATCAAAATGTCCACCAAACACTGTCGTTTCATTTGAGACAGAGCGACCACATAATCAAAGCTTTTGTGTTTGTAAAAAAGGATATAAACATGTCTATACTGCAAGTAATTATACAAAAATATGTGCACCATGTGAACGTGGATTTTTTAAGACCATGATTGGAGATTTTTCCTGCGAATCTAAATGTAAGCCCAATTCGACCAGTTTGACCGGGGCGACGCATGAAACACATTGTTCTTGCTTAAAAAATTATTACTTCAAAAATGGTATCTGCGTAAACTGCCCCGATGGTGCATACTGTGAAGGTGGTTTCGAAGAAGAAACCTTACTAAGCCTGAAAAAAGGTGTAAACTCTTTGGACCCTTCAAAAATTAAACATGTAATGCCTGTTCCTAAAGAAAATTATGCACTTTATAAATTAAAGGGAAATATATACAACACTGACTGGTTCATCGTAGAATGCCCAATTAAAGAAGCTTGTTTGTATAATGAAAAATGTCACGAATCTATGACAAATTTTTTATGTGGGGAGTGCAAAAAAGGATACACAAATAATTTTTCGAAGCTAAATTTATGCATCGAATGCAGCGGAAATATTATGAATATCCTACACATCATTTTCGTCAGTATGTTTGTCTTGTTATTTACAGTTATTATGGCATACTTGAATGTCTTTACAGGAGCTAACAGGAAATCCGTTCATTCTATAGTTATTAAAATTGCGTTGAATTATTTCTCTTGCATGAAAATTTTCTATGTCATGGGAACAAGTGAACTATATTTCCCATTAAATTTCTCATCTCACGTTAATTATATAATCCAAAGTATTAAAACAATGTTAAAAGCAAAAAAAAATTATGGTCCATATTGCATTTTAACAACGTATTTCAAATTTTCGCATTCAGATGCTTATTATTATGGTATGCTTTTTTATGCCCTTAGACCTATATTACTTGCAATAACACTGACGATTTTAATGTATCTTGTGGTAGAAATATACAAGTTTAAAGTTAGGGATCAAACAAGAATAAAATTAAATGTAGTAGACAAAATTAAAGAATTAGGGAAAACAGAACTATATGAAGAAATCATGCAAGAGTTGCCATCGGAAAGAGGTCTGGTATTGTTTAGATATATACCCATACCTGGGGATTCAAAGTTTAAAAGAATAAAAAAATTTCTTGAAGATATGATTCCTATGTATGTCACATTATTATTTTTTATTCACACCAAAACTACTTATTCTATGCTAACGCTGCTAGATTGTAAGGCAATTTACTACAATGATAAATTTGTGGAGCAGTATATGAGCTATGCACCTAGCGTAAAGTGTGATTTATCAGGAGATTATCCAAAATTCTTTATGCTAGGTATTATCGGCATAGTTGTATGGGGAATTGGCATTCCGTTAATGTCGTATTTAGTGCTATACAAAAATCGAAAACATTTACATTCAGAAAATATTTTATTTAAATATGGATTCTTAAATAATGGTTTTAACTTTCAATTTTGGTATTGGGAATCAATTGTCTTTTTTAGAAAAATTTTAATTTTATTAATATCATCAGTCCCTATTTTAAAAACAGCTAGAATATTTGGTACTACTATGTGGTTGTTTACCGTTATTTCGTTTTTTTTTCTTACAGTGCAGATCATACTTCAACCTTTTGATTCAAGAAATTATCATATTTTAAATAAATTGGAAACTTATAGCATGTTTGCTTGGACGATTACTCTGATGACTTTTGTCTTCCTAACAGTATCTAGTGCTGATGCAACCATCAATTTCTATGTGCTACTATTTCTGTTATTTTTTAATTTCATATTTGTAGCTAAAGTTTTGATAGCTCTATGTTTTTCATACATAGAAAATTTAAGACACATAAAGAAGCATATTAAAATTCCATTTTTAAATAATTTTTTTGAAAAAATGGCAAAGATAGCTGAGGAAAAATATTATAAAGAGCCTATAGTTTCCCTGAACACGAGAGACAACTCTATTCAATTTATGAGGAAGTACAGAAGATATCCTTTACGTAAACATCGTTTGTTAACGAATGAAGAAAAAAACTACTTCCTTAATGTTTTATCTAACTTTATATATTTTGGAGTATCCAACTTAAACTTTACCATTTTCCATTCTCATTTTATGGAATTTATGTTAAGACTATCAGTCATTGATAATGAAATGCTTCATAAAAGGGGTAAAAGGGGAATTTTAAAATTAATTGCCAAAGACCCCCAAAATATTGATGAATGGATAAAAATTAAGGAATCAGAATTAAACAAACGCACCTTTTTCGAAAGACATAAAAAAATATTGAATTTATTTACAAAAAATATGCTTATTATTCAAAATAACATCAAGAATATCATATATCAAGGAGATAAGCACACTATCATTTCTGATTATGAAGTGTTGATTAATGTCTTAAAATACGACGAAGATTTTATCACAGACTTTAAATTTTTATATGATGAGAAAGCGGTGAAATCGGGATTAACACTTTCTGACTTACAGTTATCTTTTACTAAAATTAAAATGAAAGATAAGGGATTGATTATGCAGTTATTTTCATTGTTTATTGCCAAGAAGAATATTGTACACTTTGAACGAGACGTTCACCTGAGAAATAAAGTTGAACAGCTTAAAACGTTGTACGACATCCTCATAATGGCAAATGAAAAGAAAAAAATTACATTTAGAAAGAATTTTGAAGATGCAGTTAAAGCAGACCCATTTGATTATAGGACATTACAAAATGAATTAGAAACACTAAATGGAAGAATAAACAATCTAATTGACAACTATCAAAAGCTAAAAGATGAAAATTATTACGAAGATGAATGTGATTATAATAACAATGCTGATTTTAATAACAATTCAGAGTTTTTTGATAATAATTTAAGAGAACTCAGCTTTAAAGAAGTGACTAATGATGAACATAACATAGAAAATGCCGAAGAACGAGACAATATTATACAAAATGAAGAGACTAACGAAGAAAATATGGGTAATAAAGATGGGAAAGAAGAAAATAAAATGAAAGAACAAAAATCAAGCTAACAAAAGAAATTATCACAAAATTGAAGATGAAAATGCATAAATGTTTACCAACAGAATGCGTAAAATTACATATTTTTCCTACTGCATAATTCTATTTTGAACAAATTTATAAATGAAATGTTTTTCTACATTTGTGTGGAATGCAACTCCTTTTCTGAAAAGAAAAGTGATTTTATGTTGTCTTTTTTTCTTTCTTATTCCCTTTAACTCTGAAGTTTCGTTTTAAAACATATTTCAATATATTGTTTTTTACATTTTTAAGATTACTGTTGTTATTACAAAAGTGAGTCTTTAAAAATTGTGATATTTTTTTTCATTAATTAACACGTAAAGTAAATTGTATTTTAAACATTGTCGATTTTTATAATATACATATGAAGGAAAAGGCAATTATAAAGTGGACAATTCTGTCCAAGGTTCATTTCTTTTTAAAATATGTTTTATTTCGAAATATCTTATGATGAATTGAATAACATTATAGTTCTCTAGATATATAAAAATGTTTAAGTTCAATTATGAGTTAAAAGTATAATACAGTTTTTAGATTGTAGCAGAGGTGTACGTAATGATTCATTTAGCTGCATCTACAAAACATTAAAATAGGAGCACCGTATGTAAATTTGTCATCGATAGTTAAACGTAATATATTAAAAGAAAAACGCATAAGCTAAACAAAATTATTAACGGTATATTTACACTTGTACACAAACGTCAATTTTATGCTTTATTTTTAACGTAAACACTGCAAAAGAAAAAAAAACAGATTTATACTCCAAATAAAACAATAGGAAACAGTTATCTGAAACATCCATACATATGAATAATGCTTGTTATAGGATATGTCGCCTTTTTGACACCAATTAATGCATACACCGTGTCACATTCAACATTTTGATTCAGGGCAAAAAATTTCACACTTGTTCTGTCGTGTATTAAAATGATTTTTCAAAAACAACATTTTTTGCATTCCCTTAAAGAATAAAAGAAATATAATAAGACTTTAATCAAATTTATATTTAATTTTATCCGTCATAATATTTTATAACCCTTAAGAAATGAATAATAAAACACATGAAGTTCTTTATAATTAGACAAAAAATTGATCGTTTTCCCTTGACGCTTTATTTCAAATAATTATTTCACTAAATTCATTATTAATTTTATTTTCATAAAAGACAAAATTATATTTATCATTCATTTAAAAATTATTTTATATATTTTAAACATATATACTAGAAAAAAAAATCCAAATTCTTTATTAATATAAAATTTTAAATAATATTTAATAAATAAAATAAAAATACAACTAAAAAAATTATCATTAAATATATATAATATTAAAATATAATATAAATCAGCAGGTAAAAATAAATATATTATAAAATATTAGAAATATGTTTTATTAAAATGATATAATATAAATAAACAAATAAATTTTATTTTCTTATAATTAATTTAAATAAATAATGTAATATATAATGCAATTAATTTTAATAAAAAGTTAATTAAATAAAACAAAAATGATATTGTAATTAAATAAATATAATTAAATAACATAATATATATAATAATGCGATTAAAACAAAATAACTATTTAATTTATTAAATAAATATTATACATCATTAATTAAATTAAAAAATAACAATTAAATAAAAATAATAAAATATATTGTATAATTAAAAAAATACATATTATTTATAATAAATAACATTTATTTTAGTATATATATTAATAAACATCATTTAATTAACAATTAATTTAAACAATAGTTATATAATAAAATTAAATTGTAATTTAAAATACTTATAAAAAAATATATATTTTTTTTATAATAAAATATTAATAATATATATTAAATTGTAGTATAAATAAAATATTTTTAATTTATTTTTAATTTATTTTTATCTTAATTAATTTAAATAATATATGATGTTAATATTTAATTCGTTTGTATAATAATTAATATAATTTAATAATTATTATAATAAACAAAGGGTAAAAAGGTAAATATAAATAATTATTTATTAAAATAATAATAAATTACTATATAAAATATATTGTCTTTTAACATAATTATGTTAATTATATCGTAAATAATAATTTAATTCATTTTATTAAATAAATAAAAAAAAATTATTTTATGAAACCAATAAAGCATAAATAACTTGTAATATATATTCATGATTTAAATAATATTAGTTAAATATTTAATTAAATTTAAAATATTTATATTAAGTTAATATATTATTAAATAAAATGGAATATTAAATAGAAATAAATTATAATAAATTAATTTAATTAACTTAATTTTTAATTTATATATCATAATCATTTAAAGTGTAATATAATAAAATACAAATTTCTTATACAATAATAGAAAATATAAATATGTTAAATAATTATTTGTTGTTATTTTAATATATATAATTATTTACGAATTCATTTTATTAAAATTTATTAATTAATACAAAATAAAAATATAAGAATTATACCTATTATCAATTATAATTTTTATTTTAATTATTTAACTCTATTTAATATTACAAAATTAATTTTAAACTAAAATAATTTGTCAATCATATTTATAATAAAATTGCTTATCAATTAACATTTTAATTATAGTTATAATTTAATAAACATAACAATAAAATGTATATATTCTAAAACAAAGCCATTTCAAAAAATATTTAAAAAATATATTTTATCTATAAAATATATATTTTTATTTAATTAAAATATAAATTAATTTTAATATATTTATTAATATGTTTATTTAGTTTAATTATAAATTCACTAATATTTAATGATGGTTATTTGTATTCATTAAATATAAATATCTAAATAAATAATAAAATCCACTTAAAATAAATTATTACAGTACTTAGTACTTATTAAAAATATTAAAATAAATTAATATTTGTTAAAAAAAAAAAATGTTTTTATAATATTATTTAATTAAACAATTTTAATTTTAAAAAAAAAAAAAATAATAATTGATTAAATTAATTATTTATTTTATAACTGCTTTAAATTATAATTAAAATATTAATTTTATTAATAAATATATATAAACAAGTAAATTTATTTATGATTAATATAATTAAAAATAACTAAAACATTTTTTTTAAATAGACACATATATATTTTTTATAATTAAATTATTAAGTAACTTGATTTAATATTTATATAGATGTTATAAATTACATTTGTGTATTAAAATATAAATATAATTATAGAAAAATAAAATTAATATAATTAATAAATTAATTAAATAATAAATTTTATTTAATTAAAAACAAATATTGTAGTAAGATATGATTAAGAAAATAATAATGGACAATACCTAGTATTTTTAATTACATTTTTATAGCATAGTTATGCATAATATATATATATAATTACACTGAAGGCATTATATAAATAAAATGGTATGCTTCTAATTTAATACAAATTAATAATATATATATTTATGCATTATTAATGTATTTATTTTTTTTTTAAGACACCAGTATGTTTCTAATATATCATCATGATGGAAATTGGACAGAAGTGTAGAATGTTTACGTTAGAATGGGCAATTATAATATAAGAAGAGAAGAAATACAACTTATTTTTAAATATGATTTTTTCCTTTTATTAGTTATTTTTTACCTTGTTTTATACTTCACATATCGATGATGAATGTGCTAGAAGTATCCTAATAAATTTTGCCACATCATCATGAATGAAAATTTTTAAAACATCAATGAATTTATCATTTCTGTAATATGTACATTCTATGTGTTATTTTAATTTTATAATATAAATTATTATGAAATAAAATAATTTAATACAAACAGAAGGCCTTATTGGACACCTAACAGTGAAACATTTTTCCAGTATACTATGTAATTTTTCTTGTGTATATTTTAGACTTTGTTCTTTGAACAATTTACATCATGAATACGGGTAGTGAATTTCTGTATTGCATAATGATTTTTTCATGATGTTTTTAGATAAGTATACAGCCTTTACAGAATGAGATTATAAGAATAAGCATCTTTCTCCATCGCAATACACTCAGAGCAAATGCTTTGACATTATAGGTAAAATACATTATGATAAAGGATAGTTTTTGTCATGTTTGTTCATTCTACATTCGTAGAAAAAGTGTTTTATTGCAACAATGAACTATTTTTTGATGTTGAAATTTGCAGTTTTCTCTGAATTTTTTTTTTTTTTTTCGTATAAAACCGTGTCCTGTGTACACCCCCTTTCTGCTTTTCAGTCTTAAATTACTTAAGTGCGCAAAGAAAGATTTACATCTTTGGCTAACTGAGAGGACATACTTTGAAAGTGATATATATTAACGTGTTATCAAAATTTTCTTCCTCATTTTATATCATGAAAATAGGAAATGAAAGAAGTTGCACATGGAAAAGAGATCATGGAATGTTAATTTATTAAAAAATTTCCTATGAAATTGAATGAATATTCTGCTTGTTCCCATTATTAAAATAAGATAATTTTGCAAAATGAAATTATTGTTAACATTTTATATTTCTATGCAAACATGAAAGAAGTTATGGAAAAATACCTTTCAAATATTAACATGTAGATGTTTTGTGAATTAGTTTTTGAGGTTTTTTCCGTTGTATACACTTTAGAAAGGAAGAAAATGGAAGAAGTCATAAGAAGACACTTTCCCTTAGATACAATTATCCATCGAAAAAGGTATTTTTGGAATAAGTAATTTTAGAAAAACCTTTATTATTATATATGTTTATATTTTTGAAATTTAGAACGAAAAATGCTAATTACAACATAATGCATTTTTTGAAAATATTTTTTCATTTGTTCTCAAGACAAGCGTTTGATATTACTTCTAAAGAGGTCAATGAACCTTAGGAAGAAACACCGTTCTATCTGTTACAACAGAAAATGGAAATAAAACCGTGATGAAGACATTAAGCAAATGTCTTTTCTAAAAATTCACGTTTTTCATTACTTTGTAGAACCTGTGTAAGCATTAATCTTTACTTTGTATTGAAACGGCAAAGCGACAACTGTGTAAAAGATGAATCAAGAACCCCAGAAAAATGTTAACTGCCCACTTTTAAAAACATGTATATGCATAGTACCTTAAAGAATGAACAAAATGCAAAAATATTATGATACATTAAAAGTTATGTAAATTGACCTGCATAAGCGTATTATTCCTGTTACAAAAAAAAAATGTAAAAAAAAAACTAGAATCCCAATATGAGATGTGATATTTAAATCACGAATCTCGGTCATATAACCTTTCAACATTCTTCCAACTACTGAAGTAGGCAAGACGGTTAAAAGCTTTCTTTTTTTCTAACTTAGTGTCTATTTGGAATTTATATTTGGTAAGTCAAATGGGTTAACAGCTCCAAAACAAGTGATAAAGACAAATATATGAGCTAAATTCATTGTGACTTTCAATGATTTCCAAGAATTGTATTGTACCTCAAACAGTTTATAAGCATTATTTACAGCATAAACCTTTTAGGGATATATATGTTAAACATAGAATATATAAACAGAACCGATTACGTTATACACATTTCACAAGTAAAACAACTGTTTGATATTATTGATGTTTTGAAGATTCCACCATTTTGGTGGTTATAATATATTTTTTTAATTTATCATCTTATTTACTTATTTACGCATGAAATAATACGTAGTGTACTAAACTGTAAGACATCTTTTAGTAGTTTTAGAATGGTAAATAATTCATAATATATTATTTAAATATGTGGATATTAACATACTATGAACATTGTGCAAATTATAAAATGTTTTTCGCAACGAATACATGAACAAATGGAGTTGTTATTTTGATACTTTCATATGTTGCATAAATGTCTTAGGAAATCGTGAAGCATCTATATTTGTATTTTCTTAATAAAATGTAAGATTTAATTATTCTAAATCTAGAGAAGTGTATAACAGATTTGCATACTTGTGAAATATGTAAAATTTATGGGTATACATATGCATATTGTGTCCAATGTAGCATTCAGAAGGTATTGCTATCTGTTCTAAGCAACGGAACATGGTGACTTCCATTTTGAAACGAATGAACAAAAGGAATGTTTTTTTTTTTTTAATTTTTATTAAGTATCATCCGAAATATTAAGTGTTAATTAAAAAGATATGGTGCAACGACCCCCTGGAATCAAATGGTAAAATTATCACTTTTGCATGAACAAATGGAAAAAATAATTCAAGTACAACTTTATGAAACATTAAAATTTTTCATAATTTTGCAATACTCTGACATGAAAAGGTTGTTGCTGCATTAATTTCTTTAGCGATTTATGCGTTAAACATTTTTTTAAGGAGTTAATTAATTTAAAATTTAAGAAGGGTTATCATTATGATTATAAACAATTCACTACATCAAATGAAATTAATATACTGTGTGTCTACATTTCGTTAGACACGTACATAATTAAGTAGGTGTATTAAATGATGATACTACTACATTTTTAAAGACCTACGAAAAATAAGGACGAAATATTAATTTAAAAACATTTTTTTTTTTTTTTGATTTTATATTTCTTCACATGTAATGATAAGGATGTCACATTTTTCAAAGTGTTTGTAAAGTATTATATCAGTATAAACAAAAGTTTACAAGTCTACAATTTTGTAGATACAACTTTTTTGAGTTACAGAAAAAAATTTATAATTAAAAAAAATATATTTTTACAGCAGAACTCGGAAACATTTAGAAGTATATAAAGCTGAAAAATAAATATTTTTTCATTACTGCTAAATGAAACGTGATATACTCTACAACTTCATGGCGTATAACTTCAAACTGTTTCAATAGTTTTATGCGTATGTGTGATGGCCCTGTCTGGGTCTCTCTTCAAAGCGCGAGCATTATATGTTCTTTGAGCGGGTTCAAAGATGTTTCTTCAAATAAGCGATTTCACATGCGAAGTGTACAAATGTACAAATGTACAAATACGGAAAAAAATGGAAAAAAGGGGGAAACAAAGAAACTGTTGTTCTTCCACACGAATAGTGCAACACATGGCCACTATAAACACTTGCTTTTGATAAATCAGAGGAAATACAAAAAAAAAAAAAAAAAAAAAAAAAAAAAAAAAAAAAAAAAGTACATACAGCTACACAAGGGAGAGAGAACTCTACACCCTTTTAAATCATTCCAGACAGATACATACAAACACACTTGAATAAATCAACAGCGGTCGATGCGACTACTGGGAACAAAACGACATTTTGAAAAAAGGGGTCATAAAAGAGCCATGAGCGGGAAAATGCAAAAAAGCACGTTTCCGCTCACAGGTACACATACAGGGGGGGGTCCCCCATATGATTATAAGAGACTATACCCTCCTCAAGCTGTTCATTATAAACTTCCTATTAGCCTCGATATCACAGTCAATCTCGCTTAGTAAGTAGGCCTGATATAGGGCGTTAACCCCTGCATTGGAGAGGGTGAAATTCATCGAGCGCTCATATGCACTGATTAATACTTCATTCAGAATTACAAACAGCACATGCTCATCATCCATAGGAACAAAAATCTTTAGACAGTGAAAGAAGAAAAAAAAATTCACTCTTAATTTTTCAAAACCGTATTCATTAAAATGTAAGTCTCGCACATATTCACTGTAATTCTTAAACAAAATTTTGATTATCACGAGAATAATTTTTTTCTTTTCCAAGTGCAAAATTTCTCCCCTTGTCGAGACGTCCAAATTCGAACAGGGCCTCCTCAAGTATAGCGATATAAACATCCACGTGCAAATAATACAAAAGGTAAACTCCAACACATCACTGAACATTGAAGATTACGAACGATCACCCGAAACCATCACTTCTAACATAATTGTAGAAGAAAAAGTAAATATCATGTATAGCACCCACATTATTCGCCTAAATATAAAAAAGAACTTCGAAAATGAATCCTCCCTCATTAACTACATAAAACAGTTTTATACGAAGCGGTGATTCATGATAAGATGATAAATAGTTTTTCCTCCCCTTTGGGGGAAGTCCTTAAAAATATGTTCTTTCTTCATAACATTTTCTCTTTGTCCTTTTTTTTTTTTTTTTTGTTTTTTTTCTTTTCCACAACTAGCTAATGTAACTTTTTTCTTTTTTTTCTTTTTCTTCCTTTTTTGGCTAATTTGTCCGTGTGACAAATTTATTATTAGAGGACATTATTATTTTTTTTCTTTTGGGATAATTTCTTTTTTTTAGGCTAATTTTTTTTCTGTGTGAAAAATTTATTATTAGGGTACATTTCTTTCTTTTTTTTTTTCTTCTTTTTCTTTTTCTTTTTTTTTCGTCTAATATTATACTTAAAATCGAATAAAAAAATTAGAATGAGAAGGGATGAGGCAATTTTCTTCTTCCTTCCATGTGAGGAGGACATTGTAATTTTAGACCTCTTCACATGTGAAATTTCACCTAAAGAAGATTGTGTATGGCATCAAAAAGGTCAAAAGGAGGATTAATGTCCGCGAGAATCTTCGCTTGAACCGCTGCAGATTCGCGCAAAACTTGGATCACTTTTTTCAAACATCCATATTTGGAATTAGGAAAAAAAGGAAAAAAATTAAAAAAAAAAAAAAAAAAAAAAATGTGTGTTCTTAAAAAAAAAAAAAAGAATGTTTTTTTTTTTTTTTTTTTTTCTATAAACAAAAGGGTCTTCTTTCACCAAAAAAAAAAAAAAAAGAAAAATTTTTTGCAAAAAAAATAAGAAATAAATGTGCAAGAAAGAAACTTTCCTTTTTTTTCTTTTTCTTTCACTTATATTGGTTACACATGAACATAAACAATTTAGTACAGAAAAATAATAAAAAAAAATAATAATAAAATAAGAAGAAAGGAATCGTCCTTTTGTTCTTTATATTTTATAAATTGTGCGTAGTTATTTGTGTATTACTTCCCTTCAGGAAGGTTTTTTTTCGGACACCCTATTTAATGTTACATTCAACGTTCCATACTATGATAACTAATATTTTGGCCCCTTCGATTATTTCCTCCTCCCCTTTTTTTTCTCGGTAATGGTGGTGATGGTGGTGATCGTGATGGTCCATCTTCATTATATAAAATAGAACTGTCCTCTGTTGAAGTTGTTGTTAAATTAGATGATGAACCTGCTACTGTGGAATATTCTGTTGGATCTATTGTTGTTGAGCCGTTTTCTGTGTAATATTCAGTGAAATTTCCCATTTCCGTGCCAGAATTCGGTTCAAATGCTGATCTTCTCATTCTGGTTCCACTTCCGCCTCTTAAGAAGAATTTACGTATTCCAGATGGTAAAAGATCATACTGAAGAAAATTGTGAATAAAAAAAAGAAGGGAATGTAAAAATATGCATCATATATACATATACATATATATGTATATATATATACATATGTATACATACATGTACATATATAGATATACATACGTATACATATATATATGTATATGTGTATATATATGTATACACATATATGTGTATATATGTATATGTATATAATAAATACAGTCTATTCTATATATTTCTATTCTTATTTAAAATTTTTTTATTTTATTATTTATTTTTTTATATTTATATATATTTTTTTATTTTTTATTAATTAATTTATTATTATTATTATTTTTTTTTTTGAAGGTAAAGAAGAAGGAAATAAATAATAAAATACTATTATTATTTATATTATTACACTATAATTATAGTGAACAATTATAATGAACAATTATTGTTATTACAATAACAATTACACTTTGTACTTTGTAATTAGCAATTACAATTACAATTATAGTTATGTAGTTGTAATTATGTAGTTGTAATTATGTAGTTATAATTATGTAGTTATAATTATGTAATTATGTAGTTATAATTATGTAATTATGTAGTTGTAATTATGTAATTATGTAGTTGTAGTTTTACCTTGTAAGAAAGGAAAGCAGCTAATGGTAATCCTAACGTGAATAATGTACCACCCACGGCGGAGCCCGTGGTGACCGCGGTGGCACTGTTGGTAGTGGACGGGGGGGATATATTTTTTAGGGAAGACCTTAATTTTAGTAGTTCTTCCTCACTACGCTGATCAAGCATGTCCCTATATGCTGCACACCATTGTTTACCATTCCCCCCTGAACATCTGGAGTTCATATCGTTGTATGCTGAAATAACTATGTCCAAATAACTAGAATAGTGTTTAGCACAGGAAAATCCAGCACCCTGGGGATTTTCCACATATTGTTTTATAGTTCCGTGGTCCTTAGAATAATCATATATTAATTTCATGTTATTGAAAATGTCGATATTGTCAATGCTGTCCTGTTCGTATATATTAGTGCAGCCATCATTAATACCAAATTTCGCCAATTCATCGTATATCGCCTTCATAAGTGAGGAGAAATTTTGAACTTCCCCCCGTACACTAGATAATATACCACCTAGCCAAAAATAGAAATAACGACAATGTTCCCCGCCTGACAATGTACTTTCCCCTAACCCATTTGCGTAACACCACGTATTTATAATTTGATCTGCATAATAAGGGGTTCCTTGATACTGTTTCAGTGAATTTTCCATTGCAGTCTTTATTCCTTCCTTTCCGGACATGTGTTCATCATTACACTTCTTTATGACATTAAGGAGTGAACGATATCTCAAATTTGAAGGTAAGTGCTTCAAACATTGTTCCTAAAAATATAACATGAACAGGCAAGTGGAATATACATAAATGGAAGTTTCTATGCAATCCCCCCCATTTTTATTACATTACGTACAAATTTCTATATGAGAATTCATATAAACCCAACATTAACGGGAAATAACTCCTAATACCTGTTCCCTCTCGGCCTCTAATGTAGCCTCCAGATCAGGAATTATGCCATACATTAACCCTAATAAATACCCAGGGCTACCTTGATCACCTTCCTCCTCTGGAATTCCGGTACACTCATCCTTATTCTGGGATTCTGCACAATATTCCTTCACCTTCCCAAGTGCTGTGGCCACTTTTTTTAAATAATTAGTGCATCCCTCACAACTTACTTCCTTGGAACTCACTTTTTCTGTCCATACATTCTTAGGGTCCACTCTGTAGTAGGACAATTTTTCCATTAACTCGAAGAGCTTTGTCCCACCTTTACTTGGCAAATCTTTACAGTTCCCATTACTTAGTGCCTCTCCCAATATTTTATGCACTTCCTCCATAATACTATCAAATGACCCTTTATTAGTTAAATTCCTATGTAATATGCTCCCCACTACATAATAAAGGAGATCACAACCTCCGCCTCCCCTAGGGTCGTCACCATAGGCACCAAGAACGCAGCATGCCATACGTAAAAGTTTCTTAGTTAAGTTCTCTTTATCGCTGACTTGTGATAAATGTTGTTCCACTTGACTCTCGTATGAATTCCAACTCCCCGGCCCCTTATTACATTTAAGTTCCTTATTTGTACTACTTCCACTCATATTCTCCTAAAAAGTTAATACTTTGAAATTTAATCTTCTAAATTTTCCTTCAACAAATACATACATACATATACATATACATATATACATATACATATACATATACATATATACATATATATATACATATACATATATATATATATGTACATATATATACATATATACATATACATATATACATATACATATACATATACATATATCTACATATACATATACATATACATATATACATATATACATATATAAATATGCATATACATATATCTACATATACCTATGTACATATAAATATAAATATACATATATATACAAATGTATATATACTTATATAATGAATTCTACATTAAAAGAAGGGTGCTCCTTCTCCCCCCCTTACTACACTTACTTCGACCTCATACATTTATTAATTTAATAATTATGAAATTCCCTCTTCCCTCCTTTTTCCTTTAAACATTCTTCTATTCTTTTCTCTTCTGACATTCCTTAAATTCCTTAAAACAATCATTTTCCTAAAATTATTCAACATTTTCCTTAAATTCATCCTTTTCACATTAAAACTTCACATTATTCACATTAAAACATCAACTTGTTCAAATTAAAAAAATCAATTCCTTTTCATTTGAAACACCGATCCTTCCTTATCATTGCATTCGTAATGATACTTCATCTCACCTTTCTTATCAAACATTATTTCTTCCTCCTTCCTTTCTCCTTTTTTTCCTTATATTCCGTTCCCTTTTATTAATTCCACTTCTTTTATTTCTTCTGTCATTTATTATTCCTTTATTTTTTTTTATTACTTCCTTTACTTCTCATTCTGGAACATACTTCCGTTTTTCATCCTTAAGATAGAAATTTTACCATTCTATTATTCGATATTGGAAATAAAAAAAAAGTTTACACCAAGATGATTTCATTCATAC
>NC_011903.2:613636-728134 GCF_000006355.2 Plasmodium knowlesi strain H | reverse complement strand
TATTTTACGGTGTACGTGTAGGATTTCGCATTTAGTTTGCGGGATATAATATTTTACGGTGTATATGTGTAAGATTTCGCATTTAGGTTGTGGGATTTAATATTTTTACAGGTGAATATGTGTAAGATTCTGCGTTTAGTTTTGCGGGATTTATAATATTTTACGGTGTATATGTGTAAGATTTCGCATTTAGGTTGTGGGATTTATAATATTTTACGGTGTATATGTGTAAGATTCTGCGTTTAGTTTTGCGGGATTTATAATATTTTACGGTGTATATGTGTAAGATTTTGTATTTAGGTTGTGGGATTTATAATATTTTACGGTGTATATGTGTAAGATTCTGCGTTTAGTTTTGCGGGATTTATAATATTTTACGGTGTATATGTGTAAGATTTCGTATTTAGGTTGCGGGATTTAATATTTTTACAGGTGAATATGTGTAAGATTTCGTATTTAGGTTGCGGGATTTATAATATTTTACGGTGTATATGTGTAAGATTTCGTATTTAGGTTGCGGGATTTATAATATTTTACGGTGTATATGTGTAAGATTTTGTATTTAGGTTGTGGGATTTATAATATTTTACGGGTGTATGTGTAAGATTTCGTATTTAGATTGTGGGATTTATAATATTTTACGGTGTATATGTGTAATATTTCGTATTTAGGTTGCGGGATATAATATTTTACGGTGTATATGTGTAAAATTTCGTATTTAGTTTTGCGGGATTTATAATATTTTACGGTCTATATGTGTAAGATTCTGCGTTTAGTTTTGCGGGATTTATAATATTTTACGGTCTATATGTGTAAGATTCTGCGTTTAGTTTTGCGGGATTTATAATATTTTACGGGTGTATGTGTAAGATTTCGTATTTAGATTGTGGGATTTATAATATTTTACGGTGTATATGTGTAAGATTTCGTATTTAGGTTGCGGGATTTAATATTTTTACAGGTGAATATGTGTAAGATTTCGTATTTAGGTTGCGGGATTTATAATATTTTACGGTGTATATGTGTAAGATTTCGCATTTAGGTTGGGGGATTTATAATATTTTACGGTGTATTTGTGTAAGATTTCGTATTCTTAGGTTGCGGGATATAATATTTTACGGTGTATATGTGTAAGATTTCGCATTTAGGTTGTGGGATTTAATATTTTTACAGGTGAATATGTGTAAGATTCTGCGTTTAGTTTTGCGGGATTTATAATATTTTACGGTGTATATGTGTAAGATTTCGCATTTAGGTTGTGGGATTTATAATATTTTACGGTGTATATGTGTAAGATTCTGCGTTTAGTTTTGCGGGATTTATAATATTTTACGGTGTATATGTGTAAGATTTTGTATTTAGGTTGTGGGATTTATAATATTTTACGGTGTATATGTGTAAGATTCTGCGTTTAGTTTTGCGGGATTTATAATATTTTACGGTGTATATGTGTAAGATTTCGTATTTAGGTTGCGGGATTTAATATTTTTACAGGTGAATATGTGTAAGATTTCGTATTTAGGTTGCGGGATTTATAATATTTTACGGTGTATATGTGTAAGATTTCGTATTTAGGTTGCGGGATTTATAATATTTTACGGTGTATATGTGTAAGATTCTGCGTTTAGTTTTGCGGGATTTATAATATTTTACGGTGTATATGTGTAAGATTTCGCATTTAGGTTGTGGGATTTATAATATTTTACGGTGTATATGTGTAAGATTCTGCGTTTAGTTTTGCGGGATTTATAATATTTTACGGTGTATATGTGTAATATTTCGTATTTAGGTTGCGGGATATAATATTTTACGGTGTATATGTGTAAAATTTCGTATTTAGTTTTGCGGGATTTATAATATTTTACGGTCTATATGTGTAAGATTCTGCGTTTAGTTTTGCGGGATTTATAATATTTTACGGTGTATATGTGTAAGATTTTGTATTTAGGTTGTGGGATTTATAATATTTTACGGGTGTATGTGTAAGATTTCGTATTTAGATTGTGGGATTTATAATATTTTACGGTGTATATGTGTAAGATTTCGTATTTAGGTTGCGGGATTTATAATATTTTACGGTGTATATGTGTAAGATTCTGCGTTTAGTTTTGCGGGATTTATAATATTTTACGGTGTATATGTGTAAGATTTTGTATTTAGGTTGTGGGATTTATAATATTTTACGGTGTATATGTGTAAGATTTCGTATTTAGGTTGCAGTATTTAATATTTTACGGTGCATATGTGTAAGATTTCGTATTTAGATTGTGGGATTTATAATATTTTACGGTGTATATGTGTAAGATTTCGTATTTAGGTTGCGGGATTTAATATTTTTACAGGTGAATATGTGTAAGATTTCGTATTTAGGTTGCGGGATTTATAATATTTTACGGTGTATATGTGTAAGATTTCGTATTTAGGTTGCGGGATTCAATATTTTACAGGTGAATATGTGTAAGATTTCGTATTTAGGTTGCGGAATTTAATATTTTTACAAGTGCATATGTGTAAGATTTCGTATTTAGGTTGCGGGATTTAATATTTTACGTTGTCTGCGAAATTTAATATTTTACGTTGTCTGCGAAATTTAATATTTTACGGTGTACATGTGTAAGATTTTGTATTTAGGTTTGCGGGATTTAATATTTTACAGGTGTATATGTGTAGGATTTCGCATTTAGGTTAAGGTTTCAGGGTGTAAGAACAACAATTATGGCCTGTTATTTACATGTTTTGAGGGAAAAATTCTCTTTTTTTTTAACGCAAAAAAAAATTAAAAAAATAAAATAAAAGAAAGAAAAAAAAAAAAAAAAAGAAAGAAGAAAAAATATAGCACTCTATAATCTTCTTAGCAAAAAGATTCTCCCCCTTTTTTTTTTCTCTTTTTGTAGTATTTTGGCCAACTGGGTAAAATAAGACGTTTCAGAAGAGCTCCTTTAAGAATTCCTGGTCCATCAGTACAGGAACAAGTCCTCGATCATGTGCAACAAGATAGTTCACATGAATATCGATTGGTGAAGGAACGAAAACCTCGTTCTGCTCCAACAAGAACGAAACGTTCTGGTCGCGATCCTGCTGGTAGTGGTCGCGTGAATCGTGGAACGATTATTGAAATTCATTTTGAAGTGTTGGACGAATGTCAAAAAGGGGACACACAATTGAACCAGAAGGATTTTCTGGAACTTTTGGTTCGTGAGTTCATGGGATCCGAATTAATGGGAGAAGAACAGGTTCCTAAGGAACTTGTTCCTATGGAAGGGGTTCCTATGGAAAATGTTCCAATGGAACGTGTTCCAAGTTTAGTTTCCGGGTTTATGGTTTAAGGTTCAGTGTTTAGGGTTGTAGGGTTCAGGGTTTAAGGTTTAGGGTTCACATTTTAGGGTTCACAGTTTAGGGCTCATAGTTTAGTGTTCACATTTCAGGGTTTTAGGGTTCAGGGTTCAAGTTGTACCGAAGAAAATTTACTCATCCCATATGTGTAACGTTAACAAGGTCGGGAAGGAAAAAATTCAACCCTTATTTCATACGAAATAAAAAAAATCCCCCATTACAAAAAAATTAAATCATGAATTTTTTTTTTTTTTTTTTTTTGTGTGTATGTAATTTTTTAGCATGAATATCATCACATTTTTGTAATTGTTTTAGTAACATCTTATAATAATTATTGTATAGACATGGTTTTTATGATTATATGGAACCATTATATTTTTTTTTTTTTACACGAAAAATATTATGAATACAATGTACATTTTTTTTTTTTTTTTCTCATTATTTGATTTTTTTTCTTTTTTTTTTTATTTTATTTTATTTTACTTTTTTTTTTTTTATAAAGTTCTAATTATATGAATGTTTTAGCATTCTTCCACACTTTTTTTTCGCTGAAATCGTAATATAGTGTCCGCGCTGGGGGGCGCGGGCACTCGCGCGCGGATGTCCCTTACATTTTTTTTACGAGAACAAGATATAACAACTATTGGGGGCAACTTTTCGCAAGAATGCCAACAAAAAAAAAATTTTTAAGGAAAAAGAAAAAAAATAAAAAAAATGAAAGAAAAAAAAAAAAGAGGAAAAAAAAAAAAAAAAAAAAAGTTTTAGGATTCAGGTTTCAAGTTTCCATGTTTTAAGGTGTAAAAACAACAATATATGGCCTGGTATTTAGATGTATTACGGGAAGATTCTTTTTTTTTTTTTTTTTTTCAAGAAAAAATAAAAAGGAAAAAAAAAAAGAAAAATGGGTGTTCTAAAAAAAAAAAAATGTATGTTCTTAAAAAAAAAAAGAAGAATGTTTTTTTTTTTTTTTTTGTAGCTTTTTTTCTGCAGTATCATTAGATTTTAATAAATTACTAAAGACATTCTAATGAAAGTTAATCAGGAAAAAAGGGGAATTACACAAAGATGTACATAAATTCACATGGAAGAAATGTTTCCTCAATATACATAAGTAGGTGTACAAAAAGAAGGAAAAAAAAAAAAAAAAAATGGAAGGGTTCGCCTATGTGTAGGTATATTTTTTTTCTTTGGACCATTATTAGGAGATCCTTATGAATATATTTTTTTCAGGCACGTCGTATGGGATACACCAAATTTGCTTATTAGTCGTCCTTATTCCTCATGACAATTAAATTTTTTATATATATTTCCTTGAGCGTCTCATTTTCTTCAATTTGCGTATGTAGTAAAATAACAGAAGGCCATATCCAATGAGTACTACAGGAACGGCCACAAGGGGCAGTACATAGAGCATAGCAGAGAGTACGGGAAGGATAAATGGCGCGTTGGATGAAACTAAACCAGTCGAAGCGGGCAATGAGGACATTGTGGCGAGGAATTTTATTTTTAGAAGGGATGTTAAAATTAACAGGGAAAATATTCCAAGCACACCAAGAGGAACGAACACTCTATACTTGCTGAGAATATTAAAAAATTTCCGTGCCCCATTTACTTTTCTAATTGGATAACAATGTTTTCCCCCTTCCTTCATATCCAAATAACGTCTAATTTCTGATTCGAGCTTGGCATCGATTTTGTTAAAGAACTTGCGTATAGAAGATATATTCCTGTATGTTTTCCGCTTTACACTATTAATTCTCCTACCATTTTTAGAATTGTTATAATATTCATGTTCCTCTATGGAATATTCATCTAACATGGGTAAATGTATTCCTGTTTTGGCCTTTGCCTTTGTCTTTTCATATCCATTATTTTTGTACATTACATGATAGAAATCTTCGCCAAAATTGTAGTTATGTTTGTCGACGTATCCACCTTTTTGTGAGTAAGTATCTGTGGATATAGTATCCTCATAATCACCATGAAAATCTCTCCTTTTGGGAAAGAGACTTTCCATGGAACTGTCATAATTCGTTGATTTGTCATCATAATGATGACCATTATGATGATGCTGATGATGAGGATGATGACGACCATTATGGTGGAAGTAGTCATGGTCATTACCATGAATATCTCTCATTTGGGGAAAGAGACTTTCCATAGAAGTGTCATAATTGGTGAACAAGTCATCGGAATAGTGGGGAAATCTGGTCTTCTGCATTTTGGTAAATAGACTTTCCATGGAATTGTCATAATTGGTTAATTTGTCAGAGTTCCCATTCTTATCAAATTTGGTCTTCTGCACTTTTGTAAATAGACTTTCCATAGAAGTAGCATCATCATCGTTTAATGTGCTTAATGCACTCACCTAAAAGAACAAACAAAAAAAAGGAAAAAAAAAAAAAAATGTAAGAAAAGGGAAGAAAGTAAGAAATGTATATTATATTATATTTAGGACTCATGTACGCAGCACGTATAAGTATTAATGTTCAGGAAAAGAAAGGGGAAGAAAAAGGGAAGGAAGAACCTTCCCTTTTTCTTCCCCCCCCCTCCTTTCCTTCCTTCCCTTCTCTTCCTTTTTTTCCTTTTCTTTTTCTGCAAAAGGCAGAAACATTTTCCTTCCCCCCCTCCTTTTTTACGCTTCCCCTATGGATCATAGCGATGAATGATAGCAAATACTCAAAATTTTAAATTTTCCCAGTTCATATCTTACATAGTTGCCGGAACATTGCCAGGAGTATACAACAAAGATGAATAGAGGAAGTTTCCTAAGAGATATCATTTTTGTTGTTTGTTGTTGTTCTTCTTCTTTTTTCTTTTAATTCTTTTCTTTCCTTTTATTCCTTCTTTTCTTATCGTAATAAATTTCGGAAAATATGATATATTCTTTTTTTTTATATTTGTGTAGATTATACAATTATTTCATTTCTTTTTTTTTTTTTTTTTTCTCTGCTCTTAGCGTAATAAGGAATATGCTCATGAAATCCTTTGTGTATATGCAACGTACTGTGTATCGTGTTCTATGGTTTTGTAAATATATCTCAAATGAGGTAATTAAAAATGCGCATAATAGTGTACATATAAAAAAGTGTCATAATACAGAATAATAGGTGAATGTTTTCTGTACAAATTATCCAATATTACATTTTTTAAAATAATAAAAATTAAAGTCTTCAGTATGGTGAAGGAACGTTAGATGCTCTCTAAATATATGGCACTTGTAGATACGGAATAATTCAAATTAGATATTTCGGGGAAGAGAAAATATATGTGGACTTATGAATTATTGTTCCAATATAGATATAATGGTGGATGGTCAATTTTTTAACGTTCAAGTTCTAGGTTTAGAATAAATATTTAAATGTTAGGAACGATAGAATATTATTTAATATACGAAATATCAATTTTCACCATGCAATATAAATTCTCCAAAAATAGTTAAGCATGTCCTTCAAATTGTAGAAAATATTAATATTTACAAAATTATTCATGCCACAAAAATGAATATAAAATATACGAATACATAAAACATTTATATATTATCTGCTTTTAATTCTGTCGTAAAGTGAATACTCTTCCAGAGCATTATTCATCAAATAAGGAGGAGTCCTGCAAATATTATGAGGAACATAAGTGGGGATGTCTCTGCTTTGCTTTTCTTTCCCCATGAATTATTATATATTTCTGTAATCTCTCTCAATATCAATATATAACAAAACGGTGTACAAATATTTCCACTCTAGGACAATTTTTTTTTTTTTTCCACGGACACTGTAGAACGAATTTATGTTTTCCTCCTTTTAATTTTAAGGATACTATATGTTGTAAAAGCCGTGTATGGTACGCTATCTAACACATATATATATTATTTATTTAAAATGAGGATTTTTTTTTTTTTACGAACATATTAAAAAAATAGAATAAAGTGGAAATAAATTTTTTTCCATTAATTTTTTTTTTATTGAAGAAACGGCAAGAATATAAAATTAAGATCAGATATAAATAAATTTTTTTTTTGAAAATTTTCATAAATTTATCATAGAATATTATAAAGATAATACCTAAACCATTCGTGGTAAATTTTTTGTCATTTGCACCCAAAAAAAAAAAAAAAAAAAAAAAAAATTGTCGAAGGTGTTGTAAATGAGTAACATAGAAATCATAAAATTGCATAGCACACATTAAAGCAAAAGAATATAATAAAAATTTAACAAAAAAAAAAATACAAATGTTTCAATGATTGTATCTTTGTTGCCTTATAATAGTACTTTGTAACACAGCATCTTAAAGACAATTACTACCAAAGAAAAAGTGATCAATTAAAAATTTTCAAAAAAAAACCCACAGGTGCTCCATTGCCCACATATCTATATTACCCATATGGTACTTCCGTGAAATCTAATAAGCACCAATGCTCATTCTCCGGATCTCCCTTGTACTTTATTTTGACTGCTCCTAACCTTTCCAGTTTATTCCAGTACCAAATTATGACGGATACATTATAAATATGCGAAAGAAAGACATATTCATTGTTTTAGTTCTCTATTTTATTTCCCTTATTCTATTGTGATATATTCTTTCCTATATAAAGAAAAGTCAAAAAATAGTATATCCTTCATAGCTTTGTAATGTTTATTCTGTATGATCCATTTTTGTAGTTGCCCAATTTGACATGGTTACTGTACAGTGAGCATGTTTCATTCGAAATCAAAGAAGATGAAATCACAAATAAGAAATAAGAACCATTATTCGAAATTGCATGAAGCATAAAAAGCTCCATAACATTCAATTTTATTTGAACGAATGGTACGTTCGCACATTTTATAGATGGCAATTTAATATTACACATCCGTTCCTCAAGTGTGACAATGAAAGGCGAGTGAGCATAAAAAAAAAAAAATAATTTAGATTAAATGCATAACATTCCCTTTTAACAACGTCAAATATACTTTTGAGTAAAATAATTTCATTAATAAATATAAAATGTAACATGTGATAATAAGAAGCAAGAGCATATGTTAACACAATTAATTAGAATCCCTGAGTTACCACTCTCTCCAGACCTCCAACCAACTCAGCGGTGTGCTATGTACACATTCATTCATAGCTGTGAGCCAGGCATAGGGCACACCATTAAATGTGAATACGTGAATTGCTCCAGGAAAGCGTATACAATATTATCCAAACGATACCTTCCAACATGTGTACATGCTTACAATTCCCATTTGTTAAGACACTGCTGTTTATCATCAAATAAGTGTAACATTACAGTATTATATCATTCTAAACATAAAAATATATTTCTATTACATAATATTCAAAGGGGACAATACTCATTTTATGCAATGAAACAAGTTATGGGCGTAAATATTTATCAAAAATATATTTCCAATTTGTTACCCCCCGCTGAGAAATATGAATTATACACTACACCATTTGTACATCAGAATATAGCACTAATATTGAATAGTCTAAAATTGAAGAATTCACAGAAATCTTCATTTAAATGAGAACATATAATTATCATCCTGATGAGAAACAATTATCCAATGAAATAATTTCCATTTATGCGAAAATAAATTGGAACATAGTAGGCCACTGCAATTTTAAACTTTTAACTTTGTCTTTGCAAAAAGGGCTCCCTCATTGCTCACATATAAGTTACCTTTCCAACTACACTTAATAATGATCTATATAGGGCACATCCTTTAGAAAACACAATTTTTTTTTTTTTCTGCACAAACAGGTAATATTTTTTTCTCATTTTACAATGTATTCCGCCTATGTGTAATGATAAATAATTTTATGGTTACTTCCTCATATTACAATTATGGGATAGCACTTAAAAAGGTGGAATAAAGCGTTACACAAAATAAATTCCCAATTTTCTGCGATAATATCAATTTACTTAAATTTTCCATTTTTCCAAATTATTTCCCTTGTCATCTGTTAGTGTTAACTCTGCATTCACATTTATTTTTATAAAATTATAATTTTCTCGGCATTTCCATTAAATCACTGTTAAAGAAATAAAACATTTTTCTTTAACTTACTACTATTTATTTGAAAGTGTTTCTATGTTTTCTTCGCATTAGTGTAACATGACTGCTTGGAAAATAAATTTCGACTTTGTTCTCTCATTTTACATTATACATATTATTACATATTTCTTATGTGCAGCACGCTGGGCTTAGTAAAATTTCATTACACATAAATAAAAATACTTCGAGAAGGCACCTTTGGTACATCATCCTTATGTGTACATTAAAGCTGTTCACAAATGTGTAACTCCCATATAATGACACAAACGAAAATATGGATAAATCAAATTTAAATGTATTTGTGTACTGCTCATGGACACCTTTTCCTTCAGATTTTTCCAGATGTCAATATTAATATTTTTCGCACGTGCCAATATATATATAATAATTTGGTGCTACGTCCCTTTCGCCCCTTAAGCTATGCGTTCTATTTCTTCGCTCCATTATTCATTTGCTCCTTTATATTCGTGTACTTCATTTTTCTCTTTGACTTATTATTCCACTTTTTATTCATAAGAATTATTTAAGAAATAATTTTATACAGTACATTGCATATATGGTATTTTTCAAACCTCCGCATTGCTTTAATTAAAGGAGGACAGTAATTTTTACCATGCTATTTGAAAAAAAATATATGTTAAAAAATAAGCAGGGATCTATTTAAATTACACTCCTGTCACATTAGGATAAAGAATAAAAAAAAAAAAAAAATTACAATCCCATATACATGAGCATGGCATACATGCAAATAATTTGATTAAAATTTCTCCAAAGTCCTACATCAGTAAGAGTTCCTATGAATTTATTATGTACACCGTGCTTACTGTACACACTCGCATTATTGCATAGATTATTTGATCCATGCTTGAAGATATATATGTACAAATATATAATGCACACTCTGAAAATATTTTTTCCTCCCAGAAATGCATAAGTGTTTAGGTGTAAAATATTTAAACAATCGCCTAACTTAATACATTTTCACATATTTTGTCCTCCTCAATAGTTCAAATATTTTTAGTTAACTTCAAAAGCAATTGATATTTTATATTTATAAAGTGCGTAAGTGAAAAGAAAAAAAAAAAAAGAATATACTACTGTGCCCCTGGCAATTTGAACGCTGCATACAGATGAAATTATGATTCGTCCAAAATTCTCTTACCACACTGATGTTTTACAAACTCAAAAATAAATGCATTATGAGGGAAAAAAACAGAATAGTTAAACTCTTACTTAATTTTATCGTCCTTACCCTCTTAATATTCACATGGAACTATTCCAATGAGGTACGAGACATGCTCAGATGAAAATTTAAGCGCTCCACAGGGTCCTGCTGTTTCGCTTGCGCAGTTTAAGCAGAAATATTCGTTCACAAATATGCAAAAAAAATATATATAGATATATGTGTGTGTGTATATTTCGTAGCACGTCTCACAATGTTCCAGATGTTTCCCCCATCTTCAGGACATCTCCCTTGGCAAACCGCATGGCCTCGTAAACCAGTTAAGTAAGTCATTACACGTACGAACTAGCAGGTTACTGAGAGTAAACACAGAGGAAGAGTTGAGCCCAAAATATGCATTCCTGAGAGAAAATATAAAACAATTATTAAACGAAGATGGTGCCAATTTTGAAAGAAAATTAATCACCTTATTACGTTACCATAATGGTAACAATAACTTTAGCACCCTAATGAAAAAGGATGATGCGATAAGATACACAGATTCAGTGCAACGTAGAAAAGCTTGCAAGAAGGTTCCTGATTCATTGAAGTATCATAATAATTGTAATAGAACTGCAGAAGGCTATGATCTCTATGATTTTTATGATGATGACAACGACAACGATTATAGGAACAGTGAAGAAACATTCTATGATAAAGGTACCTCCCGAGGCATCCACTCATTTGATGATAGTAAATACCATTATGCCCGTGATAGAGTATACGGTGCACGAAAAAACTGTGAGTCGTACAGAAAAAGACGCCACCCATCAAAATATAAGAACACGCATGATAAAGAATTATATAAATCAAGAAATCCATATAGAGGGTTCGAGTGTAAAAACAGTAGAAACAGATTTTTCCCTTCCTTATTTAAATTTTTTAAATCCATTGACACATTTTACGAGAAGGAATTAATGAAGATGATGACATATAGTAGAACTCGTACGCACGCCAAAAATAGATCACGAAAGCAGAAAATATACTTTAATGTTCTTTCTCCATTTCTGATATCCTCCTTATTATTGATTGGATCTATTCTACTACATTATCCTGTAGGTATTGTTTCAGCATTTGTAATATATTTTATAACTGTGCTTTACGTGTTGTATAAGACGGTGAAAGTGGCAAAAAAATGTTCCTCCCTAGACTGGATAAAGGACAAACGACGTTGTGAGCTGATTGCTACTCGAGGAAAAAATTATTTTTATTACATTCATTAAATTTATTCCAGAAGAAGGTATTACTCTTAGATGGTAAGCAGGCAATGGTATACGCACTGCTACTTGTATAACCGAAATATTGACGTAATACGGATAAAATATATTCCCTCTAGGTTTCCGTCCTAGGGAAAAAATCCTACGATATTTTATGCTTCCTCCAGTATAAATTTCCTACACAAATGTATACGTAACATTCTATACCTATTTCATGGATCTACATAATTCATTTGTCATAATAGAGTGGGGTTCTCCGCAATATTCCCCCTTTTTTTTATTTTATTTATTTATTTTTTAATTTATATTATTGTTAAACCTACCAAGGTGCTTATGTGCTTTAATTTTCACATTACAGCAACATTCCAATAATTTTTTTTTTTTTATTTTGTTTCATAGTTTTCCATCTATTATTTATGATTTGCGATTTATTATCTATTTTCTTTATATGTATAATCTTTTCCTAATGTATTTTTAGATATGTGAATTATGAACCACATTATACTATCATCTGTGCAACTGCATTCGCCCTTTCATATGGTGCTTCTGTATACTTAACACACATATATGAAAGACACGCATAGTAATAACTTCATGTAGTAGACGCTACAATTTTAAAGATATTCCAATTAAATGGGAAATATATTTTACCCACACTTATGAATAAACTGAAATATTATGGTTCCCTTGGACGTTTTATTTTTTCCGAAATTTTCTGTATCGTTAATTCGAAAATGGAAAATGTAACCAAAGGTAAAAAAAAAAAAAATGTTTAGATTTGTTCCATAAATGCATAATTTGCAATAGACATTTTCATGTCTTGTTTACTCTTGCCACCACACATATAAAAATTTGGTGTCCTTTTTTTAAGGAAATTATTTATTTTTCATACTATGCTTTGACATTTTTCTGAAGAAATAAGATTCGCGTAATTTATTTCTAGCCCTTTTGTATATTATTAATTATTCACCTACATTTGCATTTAAGCTCTCTTCCATCACAGCATGACAAGAAAGCTAGAAGGTTGTTTTATGGTGAAGCGAAGATAAGGTTTACTAAAATGTCATTATTTCTACATTATAAAAAAAAGTAGGTAATGTTACATAGGATAAAATAGCGCGTATTGTAGCTGCGTCCCCTTTTTCTTAAATCCTTAAAGTGTTATTCTTAAATGTGCTTACATTTAGGAATGAGAAAAATGCACAACTGGTGTAAATACATATACATTCAAATAAACACGAAATAGTAAAATTTGCCGTAAAAAAAAAAAAAAAAAAAAAGTTATGTAAAAATAGCACGAAATATTTATACAGATAACCGTGTTAATATCAAAATTTTTACAAGTCTCCTATGAGAATCTCCTATTTGTGAGGCGCCCCTCCGAAGAATGCTATGAAGGAACTGAACAATTTAACGTAATCGTAAATTACAAAAGCAAATATGATTCGCTTCGACAAATCATACATAATGATATAATGTTTTTTTTTTAAATAAACTAATACTGACAAAAAGACCTTTTAAATATACAATTATAAATGATTCATTTTTTCCTCTAAAAAAGCATTGCTACTCTTCATAGTGTAGGTGTTATTTTTCCAAGCGAAAACACACATGCCACAGTATACGATAAACACTTCAGATATGTTATATACATATATGCCACAAATTCGTATGTGGGTTCCTCCACTTATATACTATGAGTGCGCAAAGAATGGTGAAAATGTATAATCGAAGTGGAAATATATCCTTAAACCAAGCATTAACTTTAATCACTTCAGCCACTCCTTAAATAATATTTTAGTAATTTCAACACACTTTATAATATTACGATCAATCTAATATGCCGCACTCATACTAATTAATAATGTTCGAAAAGAAGTCGTAAAATTACACACAAAAAAAATTTGTTGATAGACACTATGGAAAAATAGTGCGTTGCTTCAACTTTTATTATATAAGCATAAGTTCTTTATCTTTTTTCCTTTTTTTTTTTTTTTTAAATAATATCATTTTGCTGCTCCTGCTGTACTGTGCCTATTCTATTATTTTATAATCTTTTCGCATAAATTCATACGGCTCATTTTTTTGTAGTTCACTTTTACTATAATATTGTACAGTTTTTATGGTTATTTCCGCAAAGAACATGTATTCCTGCAATTACACTTTGATTTAATAATACTTTTATTTTATGCTCCTTGAATAAATTCTTTAATTATGTTTTTAAATATAACTAAAGGTTTTGAAATATTTTCAATTTTCAAAGAATAAGAGAGAAAACACAAAGAAAAATGTTATGGATATAATAGAGCAGCTACGGAATTACATTTTCCGAGGTATTTCATTTGGTAGCTTAATTTAGTTAATTCTTTCGTCTGACACAAAAAAATATTGTCAGTGCTGAAGACGTCCTAAATGAAAAGGCTAGCATATAAAAATTTCGTACTTAATACAGTTTTCACAATTACTCCCTTAATATGATAAACATGGAATTCTTCTAACAACGTAAGCTAAGTAATCTCCTTAATTCGTGTGCTACTTCTTTGCTCATTGTGTATGTTGAAGCTGAATTTTGTCTTTTTTTCCCTTCTTTTTCCTCTTTTCCTTTTTATTATTATTTCTATTTTGTTTTATTGTTTTTCTTTTCATGTGTGGTAAGGAATAATTTTTTTTTTTTTGAGCATTCGCATCCTTTTTATTTTATTTATCAGAACGGATTTTTTGCTTGTATAACGTGGTACGGACTTTTGTACTACCACGCATAATGAATACCTACTTTGCAATTCGTACAAAAAAATATTATAATTTAAAAAATATTATAATTTAAAAAATGCTATTTACATTGTTAAAAAAAAAAAAAGAAAAAAAAAGGCAAAATATATGAATAGCTTAATTTCATTTCATGTATATTAAGAATAAAAATGGAAAGCCCAGACTCAATTATTTTTCATTTTAAAAATATAACAAAAGGAAAGATGATATTTCCCTTTTCGTAGCCTCCAATTTTTGTTTATTGAATGCGGATTCCTTTTCTACTTCTGAAAAATATTTTTTCGTTTCTTTTCTTTTTCCGCTGAGTGCTGAATCTAAAAAACGTATATAAAAAAACGCTAATGGTTTAAAATTTTATTTTTTTTATTATGCTATTATTTATAAATATATAAGGAACTTTTAAGGTAATATATATTCATAGAATATAAAAGCATTATGTGGGCAATGTATAAATAATACCTGATGTACATAAGAAAATACCTGCTTTATTTTTATATATATTAGTTCTGTTCTTTTAAATTTATTAGTAGTGTCCATATTGAAATAATTATAACAAGTACATTAATTATGTACCTGAAATATATTTGTTTCTTCTTTTTCATAATTATTGTGAAGTCATAAACGCTTGTAAATTTTTTTTTTTTTTTAATTTTCCCTTATTTTAAAAATAAAATTTTGTTTAATTTATGACAATTTTTATCTTAATTAGTAGCTTCTTGAGAAAAAAAAAATTAAATGCTTTTCCATTTCTTTTTATTTCTGATTTCTTTAAAAATGAAATTTATTATCAATATGAAAAGTTATTCATTGGGGTTATTAAACACTTAAATACCATTTGTCATTAGTTAGATTTTACATATACAGACGTTATATATTTTCGTAATTATAACATTATGTAGGTACTTAATATCCTTTTGAGCGAATCAATCATATAGTCTTCATACTGTTCCATTTGTACGTATTATGTATATGTATATAAGTATACATGTATTATATGTGGTACAATCGTTACTTTCCTTAATATGTACATTATATAAAAAATCGGCTATCCCCTGTATATTTTTCTAACTTATGAAATGAAAGCGTTAAGGAAAAGTTATTTAGATCACGAGTAACAGTTTCTTTTATGGAAACCATTATAGCGTAACTTAATATTTTACGAAAGGGATATAGAGATAGATGGCAATCTCTATGAAACACTCTACGAAAAAAGAAATAAATGTTTTCCCCTTTTCTGTTAAACTATTTTTGTTCTCTTTCCTAATTTGGATTATAACCGGTTCTAATCAGGTAGGACAACGAAAAATAGAGAAAAAATACTCGAAGACGTCCTGCAAAACTTTGAGGACATATATAAACGTTTACCCCCCCCTGTATACTAAATAATGTACATATAGTGTTTCTACATTCGTACTTAAATAGCCATTTGTATTGCATAATTCTATAACATTCGTTGTAATTTTCAGGGAAATCCTTCAAGAAAATGGGGTCACAGTGAGCACCACAGTTTGAAAAAAAAAGTAGACTTCAGAAATAACAGATGGTTAGCGGGAAGAGATAGTCAGGGTGAAGCATCACATGAGCGGGATAACTTTGAAAATTTAGAGGTTCTAATAAAAACGATGCGAAAAAAAATATAATGTTTAACGCTGTGGGAGTATCGACATTTGGACGATACCCACCGTGACACTGTAGCAACATAACACAAGTGAACATCCTTGCAATATATAAGCATTATGTTATTATCGAGCTTCACTTCTGATGGACAAGCCATATATACACAATGTGTTTGCTATTTTCCCTTTCCTTCTTTCAGGATTACTATGCTATATTAGGAGTTCCTAAAGATGCGACAGAAAATGATATAAAGAAAGCCTATAAAAAGTTAACCATGAAATGGCACCCAGATAGACATGTAGATCCAGAGTATAAAAAAATTGCTGAAGAAAAATTCAAGATTGTGCTTGAAGCATATGAAGTCCTATCAGATGATTATAAAAGGAGAATTTATGATCTGTATGGTATAGAAGTGTTGAAAGGGAATTTTACAATTTACGACGATGGCGAGGAACGAGGTATTAGTGATCATCCCATATTTTCATTTTACAAGCCGAATATAAATGCCTCTGAAATGTTGAATAAATTTATAGATCCAGTTAAGAACTTCTCATTTAAGTCAGCCTTCAATGAACGATTTCAACAAGTTTCAGATTTTATTAATAACGTGAAATCCAAGATAAACTCCCCGCCCACCCCAGGAGGTAGGACAACTGAGATGTTCTTCCTGCGCGTATATATAATATCAGCATGTTTATAAATTATACACTTGCACAATAAAACTGAAACATGAGGCAAAGGAACAAAAGAAATGGATTGCAAATATAAAGCTACCATTTCGAATTATTACTATGTCAAGTGTAACGTTTCTTCCTTTTATTTGTAATATAGAAAAAGCACACCCGTTTGTGTGCGATATATAGAGTAGATGCATTTCACTGTATACCCTTCTGTCCCCTTTCCGATACAGGCACTACTTGGGATAACACGCCTAAGTCATGCGAAGCATCTCTTCCTGTGACATTAGAAGAATTATATAACGGATGCCAAAAAAAACTAAAAGTTACGAGAAAGAGATATAATGGACCCGTTTCTTATGACGATCAGAAAGTGCTAACTGTAGATATAAAGCCAGGATTATGTGACGGAACTCAAATTATATTCCAAGGTGATGGGGATCAGGTGTCTCCTTGGATAGAACCGGGAAATTTAATTTTCAATGTAATAACGAAAGAACATAACATATATACAAGAGAGGGTAATAATCTCATTTTTAGGTGTGTATTAACCTTAGATGAAGCGTTAAATGGCTTCAGATTTGGGCTCATAACATTAGATAATAGGGAGTTAATCATAAGAGTAGATGATATTGTTGCTCCCAATTCTAGAAGAACAATTCCAAACGAAGGAATGCCTATTTTAAATAATCCATCAAAAAGGGGGGATCTAATAATTGAGTTTATAATTGTATTTCCCCCCAATTTGAGCCCCGAAGAAGAAGATACCCTCAATGATATTTTATGTAATAGAAGATGAAAGTAGTTAGGAATTACGGGATACAGAGGAAAATATCATCCTACCAATTAGCAGACAGACATATTGATAGATTGATAAATATATCAAACATATGACTGTCAAATATATACAAGCTTTTCCTATTTTTTTACCAAAATGAAATGCGTACAACAAAAATACAACTGCATTGTGATATTTCCATATAATGCTCCAGTTGTGAATGGAAAAATGTTGTTGTAAAATGTTATGTACACATACCCGTCTTTAATTAAATAATATTTTCCATTTTTATTTGTCCTTTTTCCTTTTTTTCTTTTTTTTTTTACGTGTAATTTTTCTTTTTCCCCTTTTTCTTGGGAATATTAGCATATGTATATATCTCTGTGTATAAATCTTACATATATTGATGCTTCCATCAGAAAGTTAAATTGTGCAAAAATGTCTTCAAACCTGCATATGCACAATTTAATTTTACATAATTGTTTGAACATAGGAAAAAAGGGGGGGAAATTCTTCCATAACAAATTTTATGATTTTAGCAAAATATACAATATGGTATACAATATGGTATACAATATGATATACAATATATCATTTATCATCATTTAAATAATTATCTCGCATATTATATCATTCCATATGTTAGAAGGTTATATTAATCTTTATCACAGTGGATTCAGAGGAGCGCCCTGCAAGTTGTCCAGAATGCTCGGCGCAAAGGCATTTCCGTTAATCAGTACTCTACGATGGCTGTTGCAGCTGCTACTATAAATTTTAAGTATATGAAAGACGGTAATTCAAATGTAGTCCTTCTTAAGGATACCCATTATGGGAGTAACACAATAAATAATCTGGTACTTATATCTACGTATAGTTTTAGTATTTATTCAGTCTTTAAGGCACAGTTATATCTTTCGAAACATGGGTTATCATTTCTGCTCATGTTCCCACCTACCTAACGAAGCATAAAATGCGCAAAGCACACATTCCCATTGCGCCTATTCAACAAACAATTTATTTAAAAACTAATTTTTTTTCATATCAATTCACAATTTAATAAGGCTAAAGAAGAATTCCTAACATTAGAATATAAAATATTTCCCATTAACTCCCCCCTTATTCACCATCAGAAACCTATGATTCATTTTCACAAATTTTTAAGGTAGGCCCTAATTCATATTAACACAGAAAGGTTCGATTTGCATGTATTGTAATATGAGACATGCCTTTTTTTAAAAAAAAAAAGCACGTTTTTATAATTATTCGCTTATTACATTATATAAAGCGATAAATCTATTTTTCTATGAAGCGGAAATTTTATAAAGAAGAGGAAAATATTCTTTCTTTCCTTTTTTTTTTTTTTCCCCCCCTTTTTGCATTCCCATTAAATAAGCAAATAATTGCAATATCATTGGAGCGTATTCTACTGAAAACAAAATGATAATACAATTCACTGTGTAAGAACCAATAATTAATAATAAAATAGATGATTTCATGTCTATGTCTGCTCCTCTATTGTGTGCTAAACGAAAATTCCTACTGGGCGGGGTATTTCCTTAAGAGGATAAATAAAATAATATGCGATGAATTAATTTTACTGTACATAGAGAGCTGATGTATGTAAATAAACACACAATTGAACACTATTCTAATTTTTTTTTTTTTTTTCTTTTCTTTTCTTTTTCTCGTCAAGGGATGAAATAAACGAATGGACCAAAAAAGAAGGGAATATCTATAGGCCGGTTTCAATTCGATTTTTCAAATTTGAAAAGAGGTACACGCAGGTACACCAAAAAGGGAGACAACAACAAAAATATAATAATAATAAGGGAAAGAAATTTAGAAGGTCACAAAGGAAGAGATGCGGAAATAGCCGCACAGAACGAGCGAAGTAAAACGACGGGGGGACGCAAAAAATAAAATACGTAAGAAAATTAAGAATGACAAAAAAAAAAAAAAACTTTACCAATTTACAGCAAAATGTAAAGTTCCCTTTTCTGTATTAAATTTAAAATAATCTAATTAATTAATAATTTAATGTAATCCTTATAGGGATTATATAATAGGAATATTTTATGTTCATTCAAATATATGGAATAGAAAATAATTCTTTATTCCAATATAATAATATGAAAAAAAATAGTACATTTTAAGATTAATTAAAACACATATATATAATTAGGCAATATTTAATGTAAAAATATGTGCATACATCAAAAAAAGAAAAATGTAAATGTAACATACACATTTTGACATATATATATGTATTAACTAATTTTTGTAAATGTACAATCTAATTTTTTGTTGGAAATGTTATTATTTAATAATACTAAAAAAAAAGAACTTACAAAATAGTTAAAAAAAAAAAAAAAAAAAAAAAAACAAAAAACAAATTATAATAAAAACATCTTGAGGATAGAATTAATACAATATATTTAAGTTAATATATTACTTTTATGACTTCATGAAATTTTCTTTTGAGGAGTATACTATTTTGCATCTTTCTGCTACACGTCTTTATTCTTCATTGACTTTTTTTTGGGAAGAAGATTTTTTTTTTAAGTTGAACTTGGGGAAAAATGATTTTCCTAATAGTTTCATTGCGGTATAATATGAAAAAATCAGAGCTAAGATCAAAGCAGGAGTACCAGCAAAAGGACTGACAATAACTGAACCAACGATTCCTCCGATTGCTAATAAAAACGATAAAATTAAACTTGCAATTGCTTTAGTTGTGTTTCCTAATTTTTTAAAACGTTTTCTAAGATCCCCAAAAATGTTAAATCCTAATGTTGATCTACTAACTGAATTTATCAAATTTTGTTCCATGGTTAAGTTTGGATTTTGGGTTACTTTATTAGTCATTTCTTTTATATTTTTAGGAACAGGAACATTATCATAAATTGATTTTACATTATTCAATACTGTGTCTTTTATTGTTTCCGATGTTTTTCCAATACCAGTTGAAATATCTCCTACTTTTTCTGTAACGCATTCTTTTATAGTCTTTCCAATTTTTGGTATCACTTCATATTCCAGGTTTCCTATATTTTTATTAATGGTATCTTTTATATCATTAATTTTGGGCTGAACAACTTCATGATTAATGTCGTCCAATGTGTCCAGAACAGTTAATTTTATATTGTCCAACTTCGGTTTTACGTTAGATTCGATATTTTCTGTTATTTTTTCAAGAATAGCATCTTTTATTCCTTCACATTTAGGTTTTAAATCTTCTGGTTCGAGACTTCCAATTTTTTCTAATATTGTCCCTTTAATTGATTCTATGGGAGGCTTCCAATCACCGTTTTCAAGTGTTTTCAGTGTATTTGCGATATTTTCTTTTATCATGTCAATATTTTTTTTTACTCCTTTATTTGCTGAAATTATATTATCTATAATATTCTCTTTTATTAATTCTAATGCTGGATCTCGGTTCATTTCAACTTCATAAATGTTACTCATAATTTTATTTGTGAATCCTTTGAAGAATTCATTTTCCGTTTCCTGAGGTCCTTCATCCCTAATTTCATTATCTTCAGGACACTCTACAATTTTTATACCATTAGCAGGGTTAACATCTTTTCCTATTTCACGTGGTGGACATTTCGCTAGTATTTTATTATCACGATCTTTTTTCATATCATTAAGGTTTTGATAACTTGGATTTATAAATTCTAATTTTTTATCAGCCTCTGTTTCTTGAAAAAAACGTTTATTATGCTCAAACATTACAGGTTGCTTTCGCGTAGATTTTTTTGCAGGGAATGGTGGAAGATTTTCCTCCGAATATACTTCTGATATATTTACATTGGATAGACTTTTCGAATTTCCATTAGCTGAACTACTTGCATTGGCACTAGTATGTACGTGAGGGCGTCCATTGGGAGGACCACTTAGAGGCGGTCCTTTCATTGGACCATTTTGAGGATAACCCTTTGGTGGTACTTGCGTGTGTCCATTAGGAGGACCACGTAGAGGAGGCCCTTTCAGTGGCCCGTTTTTGTGAAAACCATTTGGAGGTACTTGCGGGTGCCCATTGGGAGGACCACTTAGAGGAGGCCCTTTCATTGGACCATTTTGAGGATAACCCTTTGGTGGTATTTGTGGGAATCCTTTCGGGGGACTATTTAGAGGCGGTCCTTTCACTGGCCCGTTTTTGTGAAAACCATTTGGAGGTACTTGCGTGTGTCCATTAGGAGGACCACGTAGAGGAGGCCCTTTCAGTGGCCCGTTTTTGTGAAAACCATTTGGAGGTACTTGCTGGGGCCCATTGGGAGGACCACGTAGAGGAGGCCCTTTCATTGGACCATTTTGAGGATAACCCTTTGGTGGTGCTTGCGGGTGTTCATTTGGAGGACCACGTAGAGGCGGTCCTTTCACTGGCCCGTTTTTGTGAAAACCATTTGGAGGTATTTGTGGGAATCCTTTCGGGGGACTATTTAGAGGCGGTCCTTTCATTGGACCACTTTTGTGAAAACCGTTTGGTGGTACTTGCGGGTGTCCATTTGGAGGACCACGTAGAGGCGGTCCTTTCAGTGGCCCGTTTTTGTGAAAACCATTTGGAGGTACTTGCGGGAATCCTTTCGGGGGACTATTTAGAGGCGGTCCTTTTCGGGGCATACCAGGTGGTGCTATTTTTACCCCAACTTCTGGAAATTCTGAGTAACTACATGGTTTATCCCATGGTTTACAATAATTGGAGTCATACGTTGTCATCCTTAGTACATCTACTTGTGATAAAGATCTGTTCTTATTGATCCCAAAACTTTGGGTCATTCCTAGGTCCACATTGTTACTGCTATTATCCCACTTCTCTGTAAAATAGGGTTCCTATAAAAAATGGGTAAAGTATAAAAAGATGAAATTACGTTATATACATGTATGCGTCATTATAGTTAACATTAATATGTACAATGTATGCACTTTCAGAGTTTTTACACTGGAGGCTGATTAAAGAAGCAAGCATAATACATCTAGACGCAATAATGCGTATTCAAAATTATATATATTCATACATCAAGTGCAAGTTTTTAAACATATAATTTCTTCTATCTTACATTGCTACGGCAATATAGGATCCATATTGCAAGAACGCATACTGAAACTTTGTTAACAAATTGCACTATATTTACTTTATGTTTAACACTACATCCTATTATTCTTTCTATTATTGATGGGAAAAGCTCTGTTGATGATTTTATATTGGATTCACTACCATCGTTCGTAGCAGTCTTTAATACTACACATCTTTTCTGCGCCATTATGTAAACTTTTTAAATTGAATAATATCATAATTACTTAGAAGAATTATAATCTTCATTAGCTATTTTTTTTTTTTTTTTTTTTTGTAACTTAACAATATAATACTCCTTACATATTTTTTTCAAACCACGGTACAATTTGAACATTTAGTTGTAAATCTATATCTTCACTAGGAGTGACAAAAGCATAAACTACATATCCTGTAACTTCAGATTTAACTGCTGAACTGTATGTATACTTATATGCATTTTGTATCTATGCCCTACGTGCTCATATGTGAACGCATAAATAGGTTTATTGTTTCTCAAGGACAATAATAAATTATACATTGAAACTTTTTCCTATTAAGAACCAAAAATATTTTTAATTCTTGCAAGATAAAATATTCACATGATGTAAATAGATAACAGATTAGGGATTATTAATTAATTAATACGTTACGAAAAATATAAAAATATCCTTGTTCTATTTTTCGTTTGCTGATCATGTCTTGCTCTACAACACTTGGCTTATATATATATATATATATATATATATATATATGGGAAGAGAACTGTTTGCAGGATACACCTATATGGTAGATAATGCACATACAATAGACCATGCAACATATCCTTCTCAGCGATGCAGGCGATATTTTATATATTTCCTTAGGCCAAAGCAAAGTTCTTGACATAACTTTTACTTCGTGATAAAAAAGGTTGTCCTCAGGGGCCTCATTTTATTACATAATAATGAATCAACCAGGGGGCATTCAGAGTTAGGAATATAATCGAATAGGCAAATCTTCGCATATACATATATAGGTATATAGATACGTAAGTAGTATATATATACCTAGGCACTCTTTGGTTTGATTTTCAACAAGCTCTCGGCAAGTGAAAAATAAAGAGTATGCTAGATTTTAATGTTAGAAAATTGTAGCTTTCTTTTACAAGAATAAGAAAGTATAAAATATACTTTGGCCGCGATACATGCACTACTATGTAAATATATTGTAACATTAACGATGAAAGACGAAACAAAATACGTAGATAAAAGGAAAATTTCAAATTATGCACATGCGACTATAGAAATGCGGGCGAGAATAAGTTCAGGATAAAAAACAGAAATACGGTATATATGATCAAGCGAAATTATACAGTAAAAAAAAAAGTTAAAGTAAAAAAAAAAAAAAAATTATTATTATTATTATTATAAAACTGGAAAATGCATATAATAATAACATAATGCAGGGAATGGAAAAGTATGAGCAGAAGCGAGAGAACGTTAAAATTATTATATTTGCTTATGCTTAAAAATGTACTTTAAATTTAAAAAATATATATAGGAAACTCTTTAGAGATACCGTGTAAAAATTTACGAAGAAACGTAGAAATTATTAAAAGAAATATAAATATATATTTTCCTCTGAAAAATGCAAATTATAAAATAAATTGCATAAAAAATTAATAAAAAAATCTGAACTACAGATATAATAATATTATACGTAAAACGTTTTTCCCTTCTGTAATTAAAATAAGCGCAATTTTTATATATAATATGATAATAAAAATAAAAATAATTTTAAATATGTTTTTATTTATTGAAAAATATGATGCACACATGCAGCAATTTGGGGATATATAATATAAAATTGTGCTCCTATTATACTACATATATTTAAAAATTGCTACATCATCAAAATGGTTAAAAAAAAATTTTAATTTTAGAACGAATTGTATTTTAGTGTATAGAAATAGAAAGCATACTTTTTATAAAAAATATATATTTTTTATCTTTTTAAATAATAAATAAAACAGTAAAAAAACATGAATAAGAAAGAAAGATAAAAAAGCGTTATTATATCACTTTTAATTTTTAATCTTAAAGAATACCTTCTGAATATAAAATTTTGGTAATTTATTTTTAATATTTTACTTTTACCCGCTTCGCCAAAAAATTTCCAATTAACGTTCTTACATGCTACAAATCTTCTCGTAAAAAATAAAGAATACATTGTTATAATATATAGATTAAAAAAAAAAAAAAAGGATTGTACAGTTTAGGCAAAAAGAAAACTCAGCATAGTATATAAAACGGTATTAATAACGTATGTTTTATTTTATTCTAAATATTCTTTTGTTTATTTTTCTTATTTTTTTTTAGATGAATTTACGGTGTATAACGTAGAAAGAATTCTCATTTGTCCATGCTTTATGCAAAGATGTACTATAATATGAAAGGAACTGTAAGCCTCAACGCACTTTTTTTCCTGTGGAACTTAGCTGGTGCCCTATTGGGGGGACGTGCTTATTGAAGCACATGCCCATCACCTTAAAGTTTTCCTTTTATCGCTACCCTTTTTCTTGTAAGTCTAACAATACCTGCTAAGGGGACACAAATAGGGGGGGGGAATCATGTACACGCTGGTACGTGCGCACTGGTATGGTATCACCCCGAGGGGGCGATACACTTCACATAAAACATGTTTACCACGACATATGCACACAGCTCTATGCAGGGGTGGTAAACAAGAGTGCGCTTAATTCGCGCAGGTCTTAATATGTCTGACATGACTCGCTTATTCATCCGAATTGACACTCATATGAACTTTCTCGAGTTGCAATTTGTTCAGCGCACACGCATTAATAATCATACCGCTGCTCTGCTTTTGTCATCAAGGCCGTCATCTGTTGGGGTAGTCGAACTCATGTTGTCGCGTTTGTATCTTTTCCCTTCGTTGCGATTTCGCGGCGTAACGATATATGTCTGGGGTACGGTTTTCGGCCAGTTGTTCGAATTTCGCTAATCCGCGTGGTTAACATGTGGGTGAAGGAAAAAGTTATAAAAAAAATGATTCCTAAACAGGTAGAAATATTTTTAAATACATATCTAGCAACATAGAACCGCGCAAATTTAGAAACTGATCATGTTAGAAATATGAATTTAGGATTACTTAATTAAGCAAAAAATTTTACTTAAAAGGTAATGTTATAAAATACGTATTTTTTTTGCTTTATTTCCTTCTTACTTCCAATTCACCTTTGGCTATCTTTTTTACTAAGAAAAGATGTTACATCCATTTGAGTATCCCCCAATTGCGAAAAAATAGTTTACCTTTTTCTTTACTATAATATACATCCTTTCTTCAATGATAAGGGGAATGCCCGTGCAAAGTATTGCACAGTTAAACACTAGTTCGCATGCCAAAATGATTTTAAGAATAGTTTTTGTAAATTCAATGAACTGGAAATGTAAATTCGCGTAGTATAACGTTAGACAACATCCTAAATAATTTTCCTATTTTTTTTTTTTTTTTTTTTTTTTTTCTTCCTCTCTTTTGAAAATATAATAAAATATGTTATTACAGAGAAGTAGAAAGATAGACACTCATATGGCGTGAAATCATTTGAACTAGATTTTTCCTTGATTCTCCTCATGCTTATTAAGAGCACAGTCTCCGCCCATTTTTCGAGATGCTTGCAACTTATCATGCACATAAATGGGAACCCGTAAAAGCGAAATTAATTTTTTAGCTCATTTTACATTATAATTAAACATGCAACGCACATACAGATTAATTAACGAAACTGAAAATCTAAGATACTAAATATATATGCGGCATTGGAATGAAAACAAATTGATAAACACACTTCCGTAAAAAGAGTGTTTGTATTAAGGCGTTTATACATACCACTGAATATGCATATGTACATATAGTATATGTGTGCATATTGAGCGAAAAATACATTCCTCCTGCTCCTACTTAAGCTTCTAAATATGCACTGCTTGCTTTATAACTTCCTCTTATTGCTTATAATTAATTAACTAAAGTTGTTTTATCTTTATACAATGGAATATTGTGCTTCATGAATCATTGAAAGACATTTTTAACATCTTTTTGTAATTATCGAGAAAAATAAATCTAAATATACATACGTTATAAAAATGAAGCTCCTTAAAAAAAATATAAATATGTACATATATTATTTGTATAGCATTCGCGACTTCTGTATGCACATTGCTGATATAACTAAATCACAGACATGATACGACGGAAATTATAACGCGCAAAAAAATATCGTTAAAAATAAACATCGAAAAGATGCATATTAAAAAAGGTATACATGATAGGGAGAAAATAAAATTCCAACGGCGTCTCCTACTTCGTAGCAATAAAAAGATAAGGATACAATCCATAATATTTATATAGGAATATTATCGTTGCTATGCTAAATTTTCGATTTCAAATATAGCGAATTGTAATACACGATGCGGGGAAGAGGGCATAAAAAAAGGCCATCTATTGAACGCATTCATATATATTATCATATCTTGATGAAATTTTCTTTTTTCGTTTTATAGAAATGTTAAGTTTCTCTTGCACGTGTTAATGTAACTGTATATGCAACCAATCATGCATTCCATGTATTTAACTAAAAAAAAAAATAAGCCCTTTCAAAGGAGTCACGCATGACATATGTATGACACAATAAGCATATATATATATAAATAAATATAACACGGAAAAAACGAAACTATATTTATATTTTACAATAGAAAAGGTTGTAAAAATATGCTAAATCAGAACGATTAAACTGTGCCCATGCGCATGCACGTGTATATTCGTGCATACAGCTAACGGTCCAGTCACGTAAAAGTGTACACATATATATATACAATATGTGACATGTGCAATGTATGCACCTAATATATATATAACATATATTTATTTCCAGTAATTATCTTTTTATAACAATCTAAATCCACGTAAAAAACTTCCATTGATCACCGAGTTGACGGTTTCTTTGCACGCCTTTAAGTTCTCTGTAATAGTTTTCTGAACTTCAAAGATATCTTCCTTCTTCACTGGTATATTTTCACAGATCTTTTCGAATCCATCTTTTAGGGATTGTTCAAATACTGGCACATAATCTTGATCAATTTCGTTTAACTTTTCTACAACGACTTTTCTTAATTCATCAACAGTTGGTTTCATATCTCGCTCAATATCAATTCTCACCCTGCATGCGAAATCTTCAATTTTATGTTTCACTTCATCTTCAACATCAGTTCTTACTTTATTCACAATATTCTGAATTTTCTTTTTTATGTCCTCATCAATATCGATATTTAGTTTGGATGCAAAGTCTTCAACTTTGGGTTTTACATCCTTTTCAAGATCTTTAAATTTAGCTTTTAAATCATCAATTTGGGGTTGAACATCTTTTTCGATATCCTTAATTTTATCAGCGAATTTATTAATGTGTGGAAGGATTTCTTTTTCGAGATTGGAAATTTTATCCGCGAACTCTTGCATTTTGGGCTTAACTTCTTCTTGAATATCATTTAATAACTTTTCCTTAATATCATCAAATTGAGGTTTAATTTCATTTTGGATGTCTTTTATGGCGGAAGCTAACTGATCAATTTTTGGTTTCATTTCCATTTCGAGTTCATCCAAATATTTCTGTGTAAGCTCATCAATCTTTGGTTTTACTTCCTTTTGAATATCCTTCAATTTGGTAATAAATTCATCTCTTAAATCTTCGTACTTTTTATGAATGGACCATTGAGAGTCATCTAATTGATCAAGGAGATCCTCAGCAACATCATCAACAGATGGAATATCAAATTCGTCACTGAAATTTAATTCAACATCGATTAAGTTGTTGGTACTTGATTCATCCTCTGTACATAATTCTGCGATCTCCTTTTCAAATTCCTTTATTTTATCTCTTAAGCCATCTATTGTTCCTTTTAAACCTTCTTCGTAATTATCTTTAATTTTTTTCTTAATTTCTTCTATCTTAGGCTTCATGTCTTTCTCGTAATTTTCTTTAATGGAAGTTGCTATTTCATCATACTTTGGTTTCACTTCCTTCTCGTATTGTTCGCATGCACTATCTACAAGATTACCTATCATTTCTTCGAGGATATTTTTTTGGGCTGGTTCTTCTTCCTTAGTAGCGGCGTCAGCAGTATCAGAAGCGGGAGCGTCGGTGGCCTCAGCTAATATTCTGTTGAACCTTGTCTCATATGATGAAGCATTGTATTCGTTGCTCCTCCTGTATGACATGGTATATGAGTCCTAAAAATTTGACATAGCAAAAGGAAGGGTAAAGAAAAAAATGCACACATGTTGGGGGAATATCTAGATGAAATGCATTTCCTTAAGGGTTACACATTGATCATTTTTTTTTTCACACGATACGATTTCTTTCCTCATCACATAAGGCACAGCACACATACGACATATACATATTAAGCATATATGTATATAAATACACATACATACGTATGTATGTATATATATATATATATATATATATATATATATATATATATATATATATATATATATATGTGGTAATGAGAAACAGAAAATTTAAACTCCCTTTTCTGCTTTCATTTTCACATCTTCATTATCATAATCTCTTTTTCCTTACATTTTCGTAGTTTTGGAAGGAACAAGCTACAATTCCGGCAAAGGTGAAAACTTTCACGGCCAAGGGGAAAATGTTCCTTTTCCCCCTATTATTATTGTATTTGCTTAGAGCAGCCATTTTTTCTAAGGAAAAAATTATAATATCTAAAAATCTTTACGTAATAGTTTTTCTTTATTATTTATGATTACTTTTTTTTTTTTTTTTTTAATCAGAATGCTAAAATATTTAATATTTAAGAATAATTAAAATTTTAAATATTAAAATTTAGTAAAAGTAATCCCACTTTGATTTTTAAATTGGTAATGAAATTTAAAAGAATAGAGTGTTCTTTTTTTTTTTTTTTCCTTACATATATTTCTTTTTAAATATGTTAAATTATTTTATTTTTATTTTTTCCTTTAAAGTTACACGTATTTTTACTTATACAAGAAACCAATTTATGATAAAGAATGCATAATAAATTCAGTTTAACTTAAAAAAAAATTCTAATGAAATTATAAATATGTTAAAATATCATGGTAAATATTTTTTACCTATAAGCCCAAATTTTCATTATTCCTCAGGAGTTAATAAATAAATTATTATATTTGCATACTTAACTGTTCCGAATATTATTTCACTCTATCGTTCCTTTTTTTTTTTTTTTTTTTTTTTTTTTTTCCCCCCTTTTTTTTGCATAATTATAGAATGCGCATTATTCTTAAATATTCCCTGAAAAAAGAATACGGCATGTATATATATACGGGGCGACATATGGTGCTAAAAAGGAACACAAATTTATTTATTTTATTATAATATCTTTAAACAACATTTGTATATAAAGAATTGAAATAATTCCATTTTAAGATTTACGTAATTTCGGAATAATTAGACTTTAGTGCATTTCCAGATTTTATGATTTATTTTATATTCCTATTCGACTCTATAGACTTGGAGTTCGAAGTAGTAATGGAAAAATACTATTATAAAAAATTGAAAATCCACAAAAAATATAATTGTCCTTTTAAATATTGACCAAGGGCAGGTTATTTAAAAGGATTACATATTCAATGCGTTAAGTAATTATTTTATTTTTACAATATTTAAAGAATATATATATATATATTTTTTTCTTTTTGTTCCACGTAAGAATATTCTCCCCCTTTTCTTTGCGAATGGGATATATGCTATATGCTCGTACATCTAATGCAAGTTATCTGTACACACATAATTTTTGTACGTTCAATTGTATACGCATACCATTTTCTGCAACCCCTTTTTCATGTGCGTTAATGCCACTTAGCAAAATAGCGCATTAAATGTGGTCTGAATGGGAATATTGAATTTTAGGAAAGTTAGACTTTACGCATTAGCACTGCCATTGTTGTCATCGTCATCGCCGTCATCCCTAATATCATCCTTCCTATTAAATTACCTATTACTGTTAGGAAAAAAAATAGATATGCCAAAAATTTACCATTTGAAAAAACGCGAATCTTTTTTTCACTGCATGGGAAGTTCGTTATAAATGCACAAAAGTGTAATTTAAATGGGGAAAAAAATGTACTAAAATGGGAAAAAAAAAAAGTAATAATAATAGTAATAATAATAGTAATAATAATAGTAATAATAATAGTAATAATAATAGTAATAATAGTAATAATAATAGTAATAATAGTAATAATAATAGTAATAATAATAGTAATAATAATAGTAATAATAATAGTAATAGCTATAGCAATAGTAGTAGTAATAATAAATAAAAAGGAACTCGTAGAAATAGTAATAGGACAGAAGACCCTTCTTCTGGCTGCTGAACTTGTAGTATACCACAAAGCTGCATTCCTTATTTTATTTAAAAAAATATATATGTAAGAACAATCCCACCGCGATATATATGATATCGTTCATACTTACGAAGATGTGAGTTCTTTACAAATGGAATATTTCTTGTTGGTTTTTTAAAAGCTAGGCAAAATGCCTTGTTGAATGTTATAACGAAGGAAGGAGCAATTTGATGGTTTTTTCTCTCTTATTAGCATCATATTTGTGTGTAAATATATTAAGGTTAAAACATACGTTTTATGTCCTCGATAGTGCCCAAGTCAACAATGCAAGCTACTCCAGGTGGATAACACCGCGTGTCTGTTCATATTATTATAACGACCCCCCCTTTTTTTTTTTTTCTATATTCATTTCATCAGAGTATTATAGCAGTTACATCGTGAGGAAAATTAAAGAACACACCTTTGGGAGCAGCATACAATTTATAACGTTAGAAAAATTTGAAGAATGTTATTTTTTTACGACATTTTTGTTTTCCCTATGTATAAAAAGTGGAAAATATTTTAGATAACTATGTCTATACAGCGGTTTATTATAAAAAAAATAAAAATCGACAAAATGATAATAAAAACAATTCTCTTATATATGATGTAGCGAATAACGTTTCACGTTTTCGTAAAACATAATTTTCTCCTGGATAATTACTAAGTATTTCATTCAGCAACGTACTTTAAAAAAATTTGCTCTTTTTCATTCATATATGCATATGTTTATATGTACACAACAGTGCATGTACAGACAAACAACAAAAAGCGATTCCGTTGTCTCTTAAAATGAAATATTTCCCATTTTCGTGTTTTTAAGGAATAAAAACTTAGAACAGTATTGAGTTCTTCGATAATTCATGTTCCTCTTGGGGAAAGAGGCATGAAAATTAATCAACTGCAATTTTGTGCACATATTTACATTTTCATTTTTTACCTTCCCACTATAATGGATATCTTTTATATACCTTTACTTTAGTGACAAATGCCAGTGCAAATTTTGCTGAACTGAAATGAAAAATGCTGCAAATATGTCCTCTAAAAGGAAGTAAAAAAAAAAAAAAAAAAAATGTAATGAAAAAAAATAAAGTGTCAACAGCGGAATTCAAGTTGAACGAAATTTTCGTCGGACCAAGTGCAGAACTGTCCTAAATTTTCAAAACATCGAACACATTCGACTTATGAATTACCTCCAAAAGGAAAAAAAAAAAAAAAAAAAAAAAAGATAAAAACAAGAAAAAGGGGAAAACAAATTGAAAAGTCAAATCCGTAATGACCGTGCTACAATGACCAAACTTCCAAAAGTACATTACGAATAACAGATGAATTTTCCCCTTCTGACACTCAACCGTAAAGAAGAACGCGAGGAATGATGATTAGTCGCTTTTCCATTCTGTAATATGAGTATCATTCTAAAATAGCACCACATCACTTTTTCTTTTTCTCCCCCCTTTTTAACTTATGCATTATTCGTTAAAAAATGACCATTTGGAATATATTTTCAATTTTTCTGTACCACCTGGTTTTCAGTTCGTTTTTTCCATGCACAACAACAAAGGGAGAGAGGCTATCAGGCCTCCCCTTAAGTCAAGAAAACATAAACAAAATTTTGTCTATTAATCATATTGATAAGTTTGAAAACTTTGATACGTATCTAAAATTCATTAAGTTTAAATATGAAATGGTCCATTTAGCCAATGAACACTTCAAAAAAATAAATAGCCCAGAAATACAACTTCTCCTAAATTCCAAAGACATTTTAGTTAAAGTTCTTAACGAAAATGCAGAAAGAAATAAAATAAAAATTTCAAAGGAATATATTGAAGATACAGCTGAGTACATCCTCGATGAATTACATAAAAAAAATGAAGTGAAAAAAATAGAACAAGTAGTGCATGATGAATATTGTGATTCCTACAGAACAGAATATTATGAATATAGAGATAGACAATTTAATGCAGCCTTTGAAAATGCTCATAGTAATTGGGCTCATAACGAATTAACAAAAAATTTTGATCCCCAATGGAAAAAAGTCAAATGGAATTTATGGGTCGATTATTTTAATGATATTTTATATACCCTAAAAATAAAGGATTACATGTTGCATGTCTCGATTTTGCATTTAAGAACTATTTCTAGTTCATGCAAGGAAATCTATGATACCTTAAAGGCCTCATTAATTCAAACCTATAAGGACCCTTTCAAACAAGAGTACTTCAAATTTCTCGATTCATCTGTGGAGGAATGGGAAAAACTAAAGGAAAAATAACCACAGAGAAGGAATCCATAGTAGTAAGTAATTCCCAAGAAAAGGATGGACTTATAAAAACTTCACTCCTAGGATCAAGCAAAGGAGTATCGCATGGTAAATGCCCTGATGATTAATTTATAGTTATATACATGTGTTAGGTGTCTTCTACACCGGTCTCCTCTTTTCATATGCACAAGTTGCACTGATCAAACGTGGTATTGTTCATATGGCGAAGACGAGCTAGCGCATATTAAGAACACCAAGGTGAACCTTACTTTTGTGGAAATTAAGAAGAATATAGTAAAGTAAGAAAAATAGGAAGAACGTATTTAATTTCGAAAAGAATTGTCAATCCCTATGAATGTAAACACCAAATGGTCTACCTTTAAGGGCCATCATGCATCGCATATTATTACATCATTGTTTCACCTTTTTCATTATAAAAAGAGTGCCTCACCCCAATAGGCTCCGTTTTGTTATATATAAATATATATATTCCCTTCCCTCCTTTGTGTGCAATATTAATTTGATGCGCTGGCGATTAATTTCTTCTCAATTTAAAAAAAAAAAATAAATATTCCGTACCCCCCCTTTTTACTGTATAATAATTACCTTCTCTGTCTTTGCACTTCTGAGTGAACGCGTTTACATCCACCATATTCGTCTCAATCGTTTTATGTTTGAATGTATGTGGGGATAAAATAAAGACGACCTCATTAGGCCTTTTGTCCCCTTTTTTCTCATTTTGTATTAACCGTATTTTCAACATGTTAATAAATAAAAAAATGAAGTTTTTCCTTTTTATACTAAGCATGTGTACAGTTATCTATTCATCTGAGGATGCTCGTACTCTTAACCAACTAATCCCCCCCTTTTTAAAAAAAACATATAAGCATACCAGCGTCTAAGTTTGCCACCTTTCTACAGTTAACAAAAAAGCAAGCGACTGTACAATTAGGTATACTTAAAAAAGGGAAAAAAGTACTAAAAAAAAAAAAAAAAAGCGCAATTGAGTAGCTCAGTTGAGCCTAAACAGTCTTTACACAAATGCACAAAAATAAAAACACTTAACGTCATTCTCTACGAATGAATAGAAGGCTGAAGCGCGTGTCATCATTTCTACACGAACACTTTTTTTTTTTATGCAATTTTTTGGTATTTATGTTTATAATTCTCCTGATATTAACCCTTTAAATAGTTGTTTCTTCTTCATTAATACGGGACTGCATTCCATCAATTTGCCCCTACATTCTTCACACTTTTGGACATTTCTACTTTTTTTTTGGACCCTCAAACGAAGCGCAGTTCTAATGTGTTCAATCCAGTGGCATGTAGAAAAGAACCTACGAACTTTGCTCCTCTTCCCAGAACTAATACAGCAATCATGCTCAGGAAAATGGTAGCCCACTTTTATCTCTACATTGAAATATTTCCGGAATGTGAATGCATTAACCGATGTGCTACGGAAACAAGGCCCAATCCCTTCCGAATAATGTTCTGAAATGGGAAAAAAAAAAAAAAAAATGAAGTCATTTTACAAAAAAGTCTGACTGACTGCTATTATTACTTTTCATTTGTTATTAACTACCTATCAATTAACAAACAATGTATGAAGCAGAAGAATCGCGAAGGGGAGAAATGTACGCACCATATGCACGCATTCAATTTTCTTTGCGATACGAAAAAATCAGGTCTTACCACTAAAAGGGAATAGAAACAAATTAAAAGAACCAGAAATATATAGAATCTCACTTCCATAATTTTGCTGGTATTGTTTACTTTTTTAATTTTTTTTCCGATTTGCCTTTTCCGTATATACGCTTCCTCCTCCTTGCCTACATGTGATGAGGAGTACTCTGCCTCGTCAAATAACTTACTGTCATTTGTAATTTTCTCGGTGAAAGGATCATCGAATTTGAAATCTTCATTATTAATGCCCTTAATTTTTTCAAAGGAATTCTCCTCTGTCTTTCCCCTATCCATGACTCCTTCTCGTTCCATTTTGCGAAGATGTGCAGTAGTTTCTACTGTTCACGATTGTGTAGTGCATAGTGTGATATTGGTCCACGTCCAAATGTACAGATGTATATATGTACATGAACGTGTTTACATGGACAGGTTGTTCGCCCTTGTCGGGATGCCTTCCTGCGAACTGGACACTCTTTTTTGGCGACACATGAAAGTAGCGATATATGGCAAATTTCTATATCACTTAATAAAAAGGAGACTAATAAAGATGAATTCTTAAATGTACTGAAAAAAATGTACTGTTGCTATCAATATTGAATTCGCCTCTATTCTTACGCTACATTGAAAAGGCCTCCTTCCTGGCAATATTAACGCATCGGATGCTAAAATTAATAGTATAATTGAATAAAAAAATAATTAACATACGTCAAATTGCAACCATTATGGGCACTAACTTTTAAAATTTGAACTTACTCCTTTTTTTCCAGAATTCTTTTTAAAAAAAATTATAAGTAGTTAGAAAAATTAAAAAGAGCTCCAGAAAAACCTGTTCATTTTATACGTTCATTTGTTATACTGCCCATTTACGCATATATAATTATTAACGTTCGCATAGAACAAAGCTAAGAATACTTTCAAAAGGTTTAATCTTCTTATTTGTGCGTTGGCCTTTTAAATAGAAAAATATAGTAATATGAAGAAGAAAGAGAAAAAAAAAATCATTCTTTTATCATTATAAAATAAACTACAACGGGTAGTAAGGAAATAGTTTTAAAAAAATAAGGATTTTTTTATTAAAAGAAAAAAAAAAAAAAAGATTTATTCTGCCACTATACTAAACAAGAATTATGCGCTCAACTTAAAAACACATAACATCAAAATACTTAGTACTTCAAATAAAATAAAATAAAATAAAAAAATAATAATAATAATAAATCAATAAAAAACTGTTCTACAACAATTAATTTCTCCTTATTGAAGCATTCTAGTGCACATTAGAAGTACTAATTAAAGTGTTTTTTTCATTTCGAAATTAAAAATGTTTACTTGTGAAAGAACAGAGCTGCAACAAGAATATAAGGCAAAAGTTATTACAGGCCTTTTCATATATTTTTTTTCTCTCACCTTGTTTGGTTGTTTTTTAGCCCACCGAATCAGCGTTGCCCATGTCCCTGACATTTATTTATCATTACTCCAAATGTAAAAAAAAAAAATAATAACTGTTGCAGAAAAGCGAAATAAAAATTGCCCTATTTCGTGAATATCAATTTTTTCTTTTTTAAACCTTGCACATAAGGAGGATTATTGAACATAACATGTCACATATTTTGGTATGGGTGTATATTCATGCACTTATGTATACCTATTCGCCATTGGTCACCTTATTGAAGGCGATTTTAACTGTTACCATTGACTTTGATTATTCTTTCCATGTTATTTTCATTGGATCGGTTTTTCACCTGTTAGGTTCGTTGTCATATGCGTTACGTTGCACTTTCTTATTAGATTGTCCCATATAAAGCCTTAAAAAAATGCTTCAAAGAAGATGTTAAATAAATATATTTCTGGCCATAGAAACAAATATATGTGTACTAATAATCAAAAGAATTGCGGTCCTATAAACAATACCATGAACCCTTAAATATTAACTCATCTCATTGGAGCTTGTCAAAATATATACATACCAACCACGAGACACTTCAGAAAAAAAAAAAAAAAAAAAAAAAGTTACCATGTCCAAATGATTAAACTAGGAAAAGAATTACATGATCATTCCACTGACGGGTTTTTTATTTGATGTGCACTCATCACACAGAGGATTCATTTACCCATCAAGGTGCACATATATTAATTCGTATCCATGTGTAACAGACAAATACGCTCTTAATGTTTCCAGAAAGAAATAAAAATAAGTAGAAATGATATGCATTTACACACACGTGCATCTGCAATGTGACGCAATATACCTAATATCGAGCGTCATAGCAACTTCGAGTGAATTTTTTTTTTTTTTTCGCTACAAAACGGAGAATGTATTTTCTGATAAAATGCAAGTGTGACATGAGTGCCCTCTATAAAATCTCTTCACCAATTTGATATTCCTTTGAACCCCCAAACGGAGAAATATCTTTTCTTTAAATAAGAAAATTGGTAACTTAAGTGTTAGGGAAAGTGCAAATGAAAGAAGTAAACTGGAAAAAAGAAAAAGAATGCCACTTCCGCATTTTCAGGTAGCAATATTTTGTTAATTTTAACACATACAAAGTAATGAAAAAAAAGAATTTTCAAATGCGCTTTTAAGAAAGGGGATAAGCACCTACATAATGAAGAATTTTTTTATTTCATTTGTTTATTTTTTTTCTTTCTTCTGTGCATAAATTCATCAGTATTAACCCATTAAACGTGCAATAATTTTTCTATTTTGTTCTGCTAAATGATAATAGTAATAAAGGTGGAAAATCCACTATTGCCACCTTAGCACAGTGGTAGTGCGTTGGTCTTGTAAACCAAAGGTCGGGAGTTCGATCCTCCCAGGTGGCTATTTTTTCCCTCAAACGGAGAAAAAATTTTACAGTCATATAAAATTTCATTTAAATTATGGAATAATTATTTTTTTTTAAGCTAAGCAAAAAAAAAAAAAAAAAAAAAAAAATTAGTTACTTTGAACTCAAAAATATTCCTGTACTATTTTAATAAAATGGAGCAATTTATGCTCCATTCTTCACAAAAATGTATATTTTTCATTTATCACATTTTCTTATATAACCCACCATTTATAATATTCATCCTTTCAACAATTCATATTTTAACGCAGCGCTTCAATGTTGGATATTATCACCCTCTTAAAGTAGAAACAATAAGGATATGTTTCAATGTGGAACTTTTTTTTCCTTTAACCATCACTGTATGTTCAATTTTTTTCCACTACTGATTTATCACAACACGCTTGAAGTTTTCCTTTTAGTTAACTGTAAAAATTTCTCAAGCGATTCAAGAAAATCATTTAAAAAGGATATTTCTTGTCATACATAATTGTGTACCTACAAATCAATTCGCGTATTTACATATACGTTCGTGCGTGTGACATTATTATATTTGTAATAAATGAATAAATTCCAGTTCAAATTAGTACCACGTGACGAGTATTCATCACTTTAAAGGCGCAAAGATAGGTAGCCATATATATTACTTCATTCCCACGTTTATAACGCACAAATGCGCTTTATGAATGGACACAAGTGCATACATCTTGGTATGCATATATATGTACACCTTCTCAAACTTCTTTCCGCAAACCAATTAGAAAAGAAGTACTACGCTAAAAAATACGCGACGTGGAATAATTTTATGGCATAATTTGGAAATATTCTTGATATAAGGAGTCATCACAATAAATAACTTGCCTTTCTCCCTTTTGAATTAGTAAAATAAATTTAAAGCAATTTAAGTGCGCTTGAGCAACGACAAAACGCATAACTGGAACAATTGATTTGGGGACATTTTCATATTTCTTAAAATAGTGATAAAATGAAAATATTCATTTTATCTCTTCGCGTTTGTTTCTTTATCATCTATAACGTTAAAGGCATTTTCTCAATTTAAAATTTTTTTTTTTTAAATTTAAAAAAATGGCAAAAAAGTACGGGCACCGAGGATCGAACTCGGGATCTCCTGCGTGTAAAGCAGGCGTCATAACCACTAGACCATGCCCGCATGATAGGCTACTTCTTGCTTCTCTAATAAATATTCGATTCGATTACCTTATGCTTCATTTTTGAACCAACTATTTTTCCACTGTACCTTTACTTCTCTTTTCAGGTATACGTTGCTGCAAAAGTGCATACATATTACAGTATTATTGAAATTAATTTTTCCCTCCTTAGAGCGCATATAATCATATTCGTAAAAACTTCACTCCTATAGGCAAAAACTCACTTTAAAAAAAAAAAAAAAAATGTTATTTTGTCAATAAAATCGTCCCTTTGGTTTGTAAATTCTACAGGGGATCTTTCGTATACGATAAATAGCAACGAATTTACATGGTTATACCCTTTTATATTCGCAAGTAAAAACATAATTTACTCTTCTCAATTAGCAAATTCTTCCTTAGTGCGAATGTGTTCACCATGGTGCAGAAAAAAAAAAAAAATGAAAAAAGAGTGCGTGAATAGCACATCTAATTTAATTTTAGTGCAAAAACTTTAAGGGACCACGGAATTTTACTTTCCCTAAAAAAAGGCACTAAACTAATATTAACCAAGTAAGCATGTTAGTTCATATAAGTCTATGGGTGGTTCATAACAGATTCACATTTGTTTAAATTTTATATAATAAGGAGAAAATGTTCTTATAAGTAGCATTTCCCTTTTACACCTATGCAGTGTGGACACAGTTTTATTTGAAACGTGAATATACAGATTTCCTTATTTTATTTATATGCAATCATATAACACCTTCATTGCATGGCAATGGGGAGGGGGGGAAAGACACTTATGTGATAATACCAATTACCTATTTTTACGTTATCACCTGAAACTTAAAAGGGATGCTCTTTTATGGGTTCATCAAATGTAGTGTGTTTATGTGTTTGTATATGTCCAGCGTAAAAAGATACGACTGGACTTTAAGTGAAATACGGTAAGAAACCTTAATTCGTTTGAGAATTTTTTTCCTACAAAATGTACTTCATATTATTATAGCTTTATTCTTATGAGCTAAATAAGTCTATAAATGTTTTTCCTTTTTCTTTGAATGCACATCCCACGATGAACCTAATTGGTTCATTAAATTTTTTCCATCGGGCATGCTATGCTTAAAAGAAAAAATTGCTTCTGTTGTGGGTAATCACTAGCTCACGTTCTCGAGAAATACGTATTTCCTTCCGTGTGAAATACGTCCATATAAATCTGTACACATTCACACGTGCATACGCAGGCGCAACATTTTGGACCTTTCCTTTTTTCCCTTCCCACAAAAATATGTCGTCAGAAACTTCAAAGGTTAGTAAAATTTACTACGCATGTTATGTTTTCCCCTCAATTTTATGGCATACACTTGAAAGCATTCACATTTGGCTTATAGGGGGAGGTTCCCGTATCCATTCGGTCGTGTATGCGCGCGGTAAAATATATATATTTACGCACACATTCATACAAATAACTTAAAACTGTGAAAATAAAGAGGGAAAATTACAACAAAAGGAATAATCTGCTCTTTTTCTTTCTATGATTATTTTTTTATGGTATTTCTTGCCCCTCTTTCCCTTATATTTTTTTCCTTTTGCCTGTTTCACGTTTTTTACACAAACTATAACAGATTAACGAATAATTCTGCAAAATGGAGGGAGTATGTTGAGTTACTCCTAGTGGGGATAAAGGAAAACCCTTTCATCTTATGTGAATTTACAACATTAATTATTATGAGGGGATAATTTTTTTTTTTTATAGAGGGGGAGTGGCTTAAAGATGGCAAAAAAAGTGGGTAAAGAAAAAATGTCCTCACAATGTGTGAGTAAAATGGGAATAAAGGATGGTGAAAATAATGTAATAAAAAAAAAAAAAAAAATTGCAATTTTGAAGTTCAACTTTAAATTTATTATCACGAATTTGCAATTTTGAACGTTTAACTTTGAAGTTAAACTTTTGGATTAGCCCTTTCCTTTTCCCATTTTAAATTCTCCCCCTTTAATTTCCGTTCACTTATTTCGTTTCGTTTCCCCTTACTTCACGCGTTATAAATATTCCCTTTTTTTTTTTTTTAAGAGCACTTTTGAGAATTGTAAGAAAAATCTGTCAAGCAGAACGAAGAGAAGAGCGCGAAGAAAATTGCTCAACCCGTTCCACCACATTTACACAATTTTTAATTGTTCAGCTTTTTATTTTTTAATTTAATTTTATTTAATTTTACTTAATTTAGTTACCCTTTTTTTTTTTTTTTCTTTTCCTTTTCTTAAAATGAAATAGTAAAACAAAGCCTATTGGTGTTATCTCATTTTTAAGTGAAGGGGATGTTCTAATGTGAAAGAGATATCTATATAAAAGGGGGGGGGGTTGTAACTCCTCCTAAACATATAATACACGTATACTTATGTACGTATATTTAAGTGTACACGTGCAAAGGATTTAATTTTTTTTTTTTTTTCCGTTTTGTAAATTTTTCAACAAATTGTTTTTACCACATGTGCGGTGAATGAGGCCAAGGTATAGGCGGCACGTACAAACACGTATTTGTGTACCTGTGTACAGACGTGCACACTATATGAATGACCTTACACGTATATATATGCATTTATATGTTTATACCTATTTATTCACTAATTGTCAAAATGTATGTATGGGGGAAATGCCCAAATTTCTATTTTCGCGAATAAAATGTCCAATTATAATTACATGTGCTTACTTTTTCCCGACAATCTCCCATTTATTTTCATTTCTTTCTGTCTTCGCACAGTGTCTTTTTTGTTTTTTTCTAATTTATATAAAAAAAGATCACCGCAGTTAAGCAAGCCACCTTCTTACACCTGACTAAAATTATGAACCGCACCAATCATGTGCTTAAAATATTAAGCGCGTAGATGCATATACATTTGCACCGCGCTGTACTAAAATGTTTTCACCTTTTTCGACGAAAAAATCAAGCATTTTTGTTATGCAAGATTTCACTCATTAGACATTTAAAAATTGGTGGAAGAACCAAAATATAGCAACTTACAACAGAATAAAGTAAACGGAAAAGGGATACTCAACATATAGAAAAGGGAAAAAAAAAAAATGGGCAGAGATATTAGAGAATTTTACAATTTAAGGCATAGATATTTGGATAAAACGAAAGAGACAAATTTAAATATTTTAAAAAGTACTAGAAATAAAATAACATGTAATAATGACGTAACCGTTACAAATGCACTAGCCAATTTGCGGGAAAATAAATATGAATGGATCAATAGTGCAACAACAGGCGCGTATAAAGTGAAGGCGCAAACAGTGACCACTGTGTTCAGCAAGAACCATAAATCTGCTGAGCACACGGGGAGACATAAAGACAGGAATAAACACAAAAGCGAAGATAAAGACAGCGACAAAATTTGCAAAATGAACAAAGTCGTCAAAATAGCCAAAATTGGTAAAGGCGATAAAAGTGACCTGAATGAACAGAACGACGCAAACTGGGCGAACAAGGGAGAGGAAGTACCAATCTACTACAAAACAGGTTATAAAGGTAAGAAATACCAATTGAAGAAATCGGAAGAATTCGCAGTCCAGGATGTAGGGTGCGATGATCAACACACAGGCGAATGTGAAATCATCTCACACACGAATGAAATAGACATTTCTTCAGGTTCAGATGCTTACGTGGAAAATTCAAATAACGCATCAGCATATCATCAGAGTGGTAAGAAATCGAATGGCCACTTGGGTTGTACCTCCAATAAGGCACATGTTCACGCGGTTGGAGAGGAAAAAAAAAATAATTTGAACAGCGGCAACGTGAATAATTCCGAAATAAAAAACGTGTATGAAGTTTTAGATAAAAATTATAGTTTCATCTCCTGCACTATCAGTAGTAATGGAGCTAACACGAGAGGTGGCACCACTAGCATAATTCAAAGTAACTACAGACATAAACATGAGCAACGAAACGACAGTCATGCTATCTCCAATATTTGCGACAATTGGAATGCTGACAAAAGAATAACTCACGCAACGATAAGTTGTGACATAGTAAATGCAAATTTAAATGAAAAAAATGATGATCAGGCCGAAGGTGATAATTCCTACTATGGGGAAAAATGTGATTATAAAGTTGCGAAAAATATATACAAGGGAGAGGCCCAGATGAATGAAGGCAGCGACAATAATAGGTACCCTTTCACCGATGAAAACGTTTTATCGTCCATGGAGAATATCAACTCTTTGGGGGACCATAATGTGATAAATGAAAAAATCTATATAGAAGAAAAAAAAAATGTATTTAAAACATACAATGTGTGTTTTCCGTTGGACCACCCAACCAACCTGGTAATAAGCGAAAAAAATCTGGACACAAGCTATCATTACCCTGCATTTCTTAATAAAAAAATAAACGACCTAACAGATAGATACCCACACTGTGCAGAGTTAACGCAGCGTGGAGCTAATGACTCACATGATAATCCTATGAACAGTAAGCTCCAATTGTATAAAACGATTTATAGGTACTACTGCGATATGGGTCAAATTAGGAATAGCCCAAATGTCAACAGTATATCCATTTGGGAAGACGGCGAGATGCAAAACAGCAATGAAGTTAGCTTGAACACCTGTGGAAGGAATCTCCCGAAACAAAGTTATAGAATTTTGGAGGATGAACGTAAGTGGAATGTTGCCCTGGAAAAATGCCTTTCGAGGAAGAACTCCGAGAAAAGAGAAAAAAGCAACGGAACCAGCAACAGTGGCAGTGAGGACCATAGCATCAATTACCGTACGCACAATGGAAATGACGCCAGAGATGCCTACAGCAGTAGGCGGAACAACGGACATAATGACAATCAGTATGGTCAGAGCTGTAACCGTAGCAACAATGCGATAAATGGCAGTGACGACCATGACAAGAATGGCGGCGACGATAACAAGAATGGTAGGGGCGATGACAAAAATGCAAATGATGATGACAAAAATGCAAATGATGATGACAAAAATGCAAATGATGATGACAAAAATGCAAGTGATGATGACAAAAATGCAAGTGATGATGACAAAAACGACAGCGACGATGAAAAGAACGAAAGCGAAGATGACAAAAACGAAAGTATCAATGACGATAACAAATTTGATGCAAGAGGAAGACCCCATCGGGATAGCTTCAAATTTATGCATAAAAATGTCTACTCAGATTACCGCGAACAACCAATCCAACAGAGCAAATGTTATTCCAAAGAAGTCCAACACCATGAAGTAAGTACTCTGTACAAAGAAATGTTGGCAAAGCACATCAACAGTTCATGCTATATACGCAAAGAATTACATATGCAGAAGAATCAAAGGGAAAATACTGCAAATAATAAATACCTAGAAAAGGACAGTTACACAATAAGTGGTGATATGACGCTACCCATTAATCATTTTCTCAGAGAAAAAGAAACCTATAATTGGAATAAAGAACATTACGAAATATTCAACTCATTAAATGATATAATATGTGAAGTGAAAAAAAAAAGCAACTTGTTTTTAAATAATTATAAGAATAAGGAGATGGTTATACACAATAATAAGAACGCACTAAAGAGCAAAATTGATACCACCCTCTTCAGCAGCATAAACAGAAATGGTAATTTATCCAACAGTATGCACCCCCCAACTTATGAAGAATGCAATATTGCAAAAAAACACAACGAGCAATATGTGAATAATAATATGTATAAGCATGAACTCGGTAACAAGAATCCATTAAATATAAAGCACACTTCACATTTAGCATCCAGAAATAACAATGCCTATCACCCAGAGATGGAAGACTCCTCTGGTTATGAATGCAATAGTTACAAAGGTAAACACGTTGATCATATCGGTGGTAAGAGCGCGAACTGCAGTGAGTACAATTCTCATAAGCAATCCTTTAGAAATAATGGAAATCCCATAGAATGCAGCAAAATAAGCAACTTTAAAATATATCCCATGGGGACGGAGAATATACACGTAGGAAATTGTACGAATAATCCAACCCTCCAATGCGCGGGGAACTCTAAGACCACACGAAGCGACTCGTTCGAATACAACAATCACTTCCTCGATAAGAATAAAGTAAAAGAAAACGGTTATACGAAGCAGGTTTTGTTGAAAAACGTGGGACAAGATGTACACAGAAAATTCGTGCAAATTAAGAAAAACGAAAACATATGTTTACACACAGATGCTTCTATCGAGCACGCAAAAACGAAAGACTTATATGTACAGGAAAGCGCGAATTGTAAAAATAATTTAATAAATAAAGATATGTACCACAATTTTAAAGGAACCAAAAAGTCGAATGCACTTCCACATGTACAACACAACAAAGGGATCAATACCTCCCTCGATAGTTCTCTTATGAATTCCTATCTTTGTTTAAAAAATGAGTTAAAGGAAGTAAACGACATGAACACATCCATATCGAACGACACCAAAGCTAAAGGACAGGGGCCCCAGAGGAGGGGCCTGCCGACGAATCTACCAACAGGCATACCAACAGGCATACCTACAGGCATACCTACAGGCATACCTACAGGCATACCAACAGGCATATCAACAGGCATATCAACAGGCATAACAACAGGCATATCAACAAGCATACCAAGGAAAGCTATGGAGAGCCCACAAAAGGACACTTCCTATAGTAACACCCGTAGTAACGCACATCAACTTATGTATCACCATGACAAAGTGACCAAAGCGAGTAGAAATATCACAGAAAAGGAGATGGAAAGGAAAATGGTAACGGAAGAATATCTAGATGGAAATCACAATTTCCTCCAGTATAATCAATACGCAGATAACCACATAGTCCTAGAGGACAGCTTGGAACACGTAACTTGCGAAATTAAACAGACAAATGAAGAAATGAATTCTAACAGAAGTAGCGACACGAACACCAAGGGAAAATCAAACCCCCTTTTAACAAAATGTTATAACGAACAAAATAATTATGAATACATCGAGGACGAAAGCTCCGTGTATTGCGTAAATAATGGCCAGCATGATCAGAAAGTTCCTTACCTAATAATAAACCCTGAACACGGAACGGATGGTAAAATGGAGGGTGTGAGCTATACCCCCGTGCGCACATTAAGTGGAGGAGATCCCTTAAAGACAAATGGCGCAGATAGATTTATCCACAAGGGGGAAAGCAGCAAGGAAGCTTGTACAGTGGAGGATGATGATGTGGTGGAAGTAATTCCTAGCGAAGTGGAAGTCACCACATCTACTCACACTAAAGATAATTATAGCCAACAAAGTAACTATCACATCTGTAAGGAAGTCAACAATGGGAGCAACTCTCAAAGGGCTAGCTGCAGTGATAAAAAAAATCATCCCGGATGTGCAGAACTCTCCAATAGTATCACAACTCCTGGGAGGAGCAACTATCTCACGAGAAGCAAATCCATACACCATATCCAACGCAACCATTCAGATCAAAGCGTTGATTCCATTTATGATCGAAGAAGGAACAGACTATATGAATACGACTCAGTAATAGGTAGGAACAAATTGAGAAATGAGGGGAAAACAAAACCACCACAAAAGGCTAAAGAGAAAAAGCGAAAAATGAGATCCCTAAATGATATAGATATAAATTACGCCGTTGAAGAGCCAAAGGTAGGAAGTGGGGAGCGGACAAATAGAGGTTTCAAATTTAGAAGCAACAACATCAGCGTGATCAGTAACGTAAATGGCAAAAGAAGCGAAACTGTAAACATGAACCATAGTGACCACGACATATGTAACGCAAGTAGAGATCCATTCAGTTACGAAAAGATGGAAGATGACCCGCTCGTCATGCGGAAGGATGAATTTCGTTATAGTGAAACTTCCAGTGGTAACATACACTATGAACAAGGAAACATAAATCGATATAGACAAAGAATCACTTCAACAGATTACAAGGGAGGAAATATGGCATCAGCAGGTAAGGAAAGGAATAGTCTAAGCTCCATAGACTATTACAGAAATTATAACTCCGTCGAATGTATGAAAGAGGATTTACTAAAGAAAGAAAAATTCCCATTCATCTTTTACGATTCGAATATACGGAATTTGGTAATATACTACAAGGATAATTGCAGTGACGAAATTAAATGCAAATATTTTTCGGCCCAACGATTTGGACACGCAACAGCCAAAAAAATTGCCCTCAACTTTTTAAAATCCCTAGGAATAAATCCAGATAACCTAGAAAATAGTAATGTATTCTCCTATGAAAAAGACTCCAGAAGTAAGCTATTCAATGTAGAAAGGGGAAATACATATGTAGACAAAGACGAAAACTCAAATATTAATCTTATATATGATACTAAAAAGAGAAACGTAATCGTCTCATGGATTAACAAAGTGAAAGGATATAGTTTCAGGAAATTCTCAACACAGAGATTCGGATTCGATGTTGCTCTATGTCTGTCCATTGATTTCTATAAAAATTTAGGAGGACAGAAGGATGAAGAGGAATTACGAAATTATATTAATAAAGTCAATTCAAATTTTAAAAGCATTCGAATTTTAACAAGTAAAAAAAGGAAAAGAAATTTAAAAGGAAAAATAATAAATTCCACAACCGAATTTATTGATATATATTCCAATAACTACGAAAATATGTATGATAATACTTACCTCTCCCACTTGTATTTTAATAACATGAAATATAATATAGAGAATCTAAAAAATAGCACTATGCAGAAAGGAACAAGTGCCAACACACAAATGAACCAATACACCAATTTGTTTTACATAACCGATCAGTTTTACCAAATATTCGAATGTAAATTAAAAAACTTACATATGAAACAGGTAAGAATGACGAAAATTTATCAGTATGATTTTTTCTTAAATAAGACGTTTTATTTTTTATATTTGAAATATTTAGAAAATGTCAAGTCTGCCCTGCGCGATGAAAATGTTCAGAACTTCGTAACCATGTGTGAGAAAATTAAATCATGCAAACCGTGCAATCCGCGCAATCCGCGCAATCCGCCCAAACCTTGCACTGTGCAGTCATTCCATAAGGTAAAAAACGCAACCGATGATCATCATTCTAGTGATCCTCCCACCAACTACTTCCAATTGGTGGATCTCTACTGCGATAAAGATATTCCTAGGAACTGTACGAATGGAAATATTAATTATTTCATTAGTAAGATGGACTACTACAGGGACGAAGACATTCTCATGAAAGGCTACTACACCGCAGATGACACCAAAATGTATGACATGTTTTTTCTTTCCAGTGGTCGTAAAGGAGGATTGGAGGAAGAGGCTTTTTTAGCAGATTTAAGCAGCAACACATACAACGACAAAGTGTACCATGGAAAAATATATCATAAGAAGCTCTACAGGAAAGAACACCACCACAGTCAACTGTACCCAGAGGGCCTGTGTACAGCACAAAAGACCATCAGAAGGACAATGAGAAATAAAAGTGCCGAAGGAGGAAAACGCTACCAAGACTACCATTATTATTACAATAGTGAAAATGAGCATGAGATTGATAATGGCAATCCTACCAGCCATGGCAACGACTACAAGAGGAGCAAGAGCGATAGCAAACGTAAAAACACGTACAACCATTTTGACAACATTGACGATGAAGACGTATGCGTTTGCAATGAGGAAAGGAAAGGAACCATAAAGAGAAGAAGAATGTGTAAACATGGAAAGTGGAGAAAAACTAAGGGAAGACAAAAACATAATGCTATGTCGAAAGGAAACTCCATTATGAGTACGAAAAAGAGAGAGAACTCTTATGAAGACCAGGAAGAGGAGGGAGATGTGTACGACGAAGAGGAAATTTTACTAAACCAAGTGAGTAGCTACAAAAAGATTGGTAAAGAAGCAAATAAAATGAGAAGTGGATCCACCGGAAAAGGAAAAAATAAAGGGGTTCACAAGGGTGCCAGCACGAAAACCGGGAAGGTCGGGAAAAAAACGATGCATAAGAAGACCCTTAAAAATGCGAAGAAGGGTGTTACCAAAGGAACTAGTAGAAAAATCAGCAAAAGCAACAACAAAGTGCAATATAATATGAAGTATTTAAAAAATAAAAAATTTTTATCAACGAACAAAAACATAAACAACTTACTTACGAAAGGAAGAAAATATATTCTCTGCTACAACTATATGGGAAAGATCCAGGTGAAGGTGTTCAGTGCTGATATCTATGGTTCCACGACGGCTCAGAGAAAATCAGTTGCATTTTTACAACAAGTTAGGAGAGAACTAAAAAATGAGGGTAAAATTTTATACAGTGAAAGTGACAGCAAAACCGCATATGACGTAACAACCTCGCTATTGGAGTCGGCGCCATTAAATCCGTGTCGCCACGGCAACTATGCGCTGAATAATAATATCCCATGCACAGATTACCCATCTCAAGCAAACAACACGGTTGTTAAAAATAGGAGGGGGAGAAAACGCAAAAAAAGAGAAGACGCAGTGGAGGAACTGCTTGAAATGGCCGCAGCGCTGCAGGCAGAGCACCTCGAATGGAAGACCCAAATGGCACAGGAACAGACAAAAGAGGAGGACAGAGAACAGGGAACATACCAACGGAGCGACGTCGGGGCCCTGGAATGTGCCGGGGGGAAATCAACCATTGGAAAAGGCAATGAAAACGAGTTGAACTCACAGTTGAACACAAAATTAAGTTCCCAAATTAGTGATGAAAAGGCACCTAGGAAGAACTATAAAAATGCCAAGTTAAGCGAGTGCGCGGATTACCAAAAAGTGCACAACTTTTTTGAAAATGAAGACAAAAATGAAAATGAAAATGTATCGATGTGCCGAGTGCAAATTTTTGAAGATAAAATGGTTAACCCTAATGATTCCATTAATATTTCTGAAATTTTGATGAAGACATATTCACTGAATGACGAACTTCAAAGCGCACTAGATACACAGAATAACGACTACAATACAAAGGATGGTGAATATGAAAAAGGCACTTTTGGTGAACTCATGAAAAGGAATTCAAACGGAAGTGCCCCTCCATTAAAGGAATACATAAACAACGCCACAGGGAAAGAAGGAAAACATTGTGATCATAACAGTAGGGTGAATTTTTTGAACAGGGTACCTTCGATAAGTAGCACAAGGAGGTATAGTGACGGAACGGAATATGAAATAGGCATCACGTTAAGTAACAAAAGGGACCATCTGAACAGCACCATAAGGAGCGAAAGTGAAGATGAAGAGGGTAAAGATATGCCTCAAATAAATACAAAAGAACAGTCGAATCTACACATGGAGAAAAACGAAAAACAAAATAAAAGTAACATGAGGATTACGAAATATATGAACTTCCGTACCAATAAAAGGATATCCATGGATGATACCGAAAAGGGGAAAATAAATACACTCAATTCCTTCAACAAATTCAGTTCTGAACAGGAAGTAGTCAAGGGATATTTAACTCTAAGAAAAGAGAAAAGCATAAAACCAAATGTAAAAAGGTTATACTGCTTATACGATTTATACAATAAAATTATTAATGAATTCGATTACGCAGATTTCTTATCAGAAAATAGAGTACACAAAATACTGAAGAATAGCCAGGGTAATCAAAATTATTGTCCAAGTGATGATCCGAATAATGACCTTATGGATCATAAGGATGACGATCCAAATGACCACCCAATGGATAATTTTCCCATCTATCGCAAACGCATAATAATGAAGAGTGGCAAAACAGAACACATGAACAGGAATCGCATGCCAAGAACAAGACGAAATCAAGATGGACTGACGAATAACCAAGTGGTCAATAAAAGGGAATGCCGTGATGAGGTCAGTTTTCCGAAGGGAAAGGAGGCAAACGAGGAAAGGGGAACAGCAATTGGAAACGACCTACGCGAAGACGCCGAAATGGAATTTTTTTTAAAAAGTGCAGAAACGCTTAGCACCAGTAACCCTGCATACTGCCCCCGAAATTTCAAAAATGACTGGAGCGGATTAGTCAAGTATAATACTGCAAAGGGCGTAATCAAAATACCTAAAATATGCGTCCACAAATTGGCTAGAAAAAAAGGGTTCATGAAACTGACGTGCATTATTTACAGAGGAAAAGGAGAATTCGTTTCTTATTTTCTAAAACGGAGCAGCAAGAAAATCAATGACAGCAAGGCTGTGCAAAATGAAAATAAGGTGGGCAAGATTACAGAACAAAAGATGCCCTCTAAGGGTAACGGAAAAAATGGCTGTGCTATGTTAAATACATACCAGTGTAAAACTCGTGGGAAAGCAACTAAGGAACAGGCTACACAATCGAACAAGAAATATAATTTAAGAGAAAAACAAAGTAACCTTTTATCAGAAAATGTTTTGTTTTAAAATTTTAACCTATCCTAAACGATAGGTAAAGAAGAAAATTACAAAAAAATTGCAATGAAACATTACAACTTCGCACATTTTGAATCTTATGAAATAAAATTTTTGAACGTTTCATTTTCGATTTATCCCTATATTGTTATCATTTAGTGTATATAGGGTGTGCACATATTCTTTTGTTGTCCCCCGTCATGACGTTTTTATGTTTAATAATTTTTTTACCCTTTATTTTATTTTATTTTAATTTAATTTAATTTAATTTAATTTTTTTTTTTTTTTCCTTTTAATGTTTACCCGCTTTACCTTTATCCTACCTGTAGTTATTTCCTTAAGCACCTTTTACTTTGTCTCCAATTTTTTATGACCTCATTTTACCTGGTGTAAATAAATACGCATGTGTGTATAAGCACATAAATATATTCTCCCAAATTAATGAAGTGCCTGGCTAAATCTTCACCTATTCTGTGTTCACAACGTGTGTGATCGTTAAGTAGTATGACAAATTGACTCCTTGTCTCTTTCAACTTTTTTATTTTTTAATTCAGAAAAATTACAATTTTTTAATATGAATTTTTAACTATAAAAGCAACTTCTACATTTAATGATCTAACAACGCGGGGAAATATTCACCCAACATTTTAACCTCAGCCATGGCGTAAGCAACACTCAAATAAACCCAAGGTTTTGAGTGCATTTATATTGAAAAAAAAATGCTCTAATAAAAATACCCCTAAATTTTATAAACCCTTCTTCCGCCTCCATTTTACACATGTCAAGCATTTTTAAAACTGCTTATTTTGGTCCTTTACGTGTGGGTGGTAATGCCCAAAATGCAAACGACTCTCACTAACCAATTAGGAATATTTCTCACTTAGCAACCGCGCACTCTCCCTTTATGATAAAGTGTGAACGGATTAAATGTTGGAACAAAAAGAAAGATAAGCATTTTTTTTTTTTTTATCAGCATGTTCACCCCTCCTATCTTAGCTAATAAGCTTCACCTGCATAGTCACAACTGGCGTATGCACAGGAAGAGAACAACCACTAAGGTTTCGCCTCACGATCATCCCCCTAAAAAGTTATGCTTCGCGTGCTCTTCTCCCGATTATGTCCACATTACGTTTAGCGCATTGTACGTTATATTCGTATACCCACTCACAAATACACAATATAACAAAATATAGAGTGACAACATCTTAAAATTGGATACCCGCAGAAAACTAAGTCGTTTTTACGTGTCTTAATTTTTTTTATTCTTGCTATGCGTGTTATTTTGACAGAATTTACAAGTACATGCGCGGTGTATTTAAAGAAAAAAAAAAAAAAATTGCCCCACCAATAGGTGTTTTATTATCACCTAGAACGAGATGCTAGCTCCCTCTGTATTTCCTCTACTCACAAACATATCCTTCTTCATCGTTTTGACTTGCAACGAACTCGATCCCTGTGGCAAGACGCTTACTGCATCGACTCCATCTAAGTCGAAAGACACACCTACGCTAAGGGGCAAAACCTGCCATTGGGTAATAGGATGGAAAAAAAGGGAGGGAATGAACAGTATAACTACAATGTCCATTTTTGTGAAGAAGCAAGCGAATATATATAGGTGCTCTTCTTTAATACCCTCACGTAGAATACATCTCCCAAGTGACAACACAACTGTGTTGCTTCACTTTTCAAGGCTTACATTGTTTCCTTTTAAAAAATAGACATTCACCTTTATCGGGAAAGTGTCATTAAAATGCGCTAGCAATGTCACCTCCCCCTTGATATCCTTCGCCCTTTTGATGAACTGGCAAAGCCCAGAATAAAACAGCTTCTTGTCAGACTACAAAGGAAAAAGGAAAAAAAAGGGACATAAAAAAAAAAAAAAAAAAAAAAAAAAAAAGGAAGTAAAATAAAAGCGTAGAGAGTACGGGAGAAAGTAAAAAGGGCTCATTAAAAATGCGCATAAATGGGGAATAAGAAAAAAAGGCAACGACTCTAAAAAATGAAGTAGCAGCTCTCCTCAATTTTCGCTGTCCTTCTATTCTCTGCACGTTTAAGTTATTACTTGTAAATTCCTTATCAGCTCTGATTTCCCGCTGTTGCTAGTGAATTTAAACTCAGGTACAGCTTTCGTTGGTCTTATAAACATAAGGGCGTTGTCGACTTTCTCCTTTCTCCACACGATGAAAAGCGATCCATTGGACGCATTGTCAAAAGTTAAATATGCTCCTTTGTCATCTGCCATGATGCACAAGGTAGGAATAAAATTTTCTTACGTTATGTTGACTATTTATTCTGTTCTCTCGTTTGTTCGTTTGTTTTTCTCTCTATAGAATGCATAAAATTACAATACAATTTTTCACTTTATGCCTTTGTCCACTCTTATAATTGTACACACATATGAAAACATATAAAATTTTTGGTTCTTTCTTTTTTTCCGTCCAAGCACTTGTATAAAATTTGTATTAACCATAGACGTAAACGCAAATATAGGGGGTTTTACCAAAAGTGAAATTTTTAAATTGCGTGAAGAACAAAAATAATATTATTAAATTCGACATTAATCGGTAAATTTGTTTACACAATAAACTGATAATGCAGATAGAAATGTATATAAGATAAAATATGGTTCATAGATACAGTAGACAGCAGCCTGAGCAGAAGTGGGACAGATTAAATCTGGAAGTATGAACATAAGACAACAAATAAACGTGCTAATTTTTAATTTCCACAAAAAGAAGTGCAAATACCTTAAAATTTCTATTCATCTACTTCGTCATGCGTTCTTAAACACTTTCGTGATATATAAAAATAAATTACACTTGAGCGTTTACATCATTTCTGCGGATTATTTTTTCTGAATTTACAAATTCAGCCTCGTACGTTGTTTGGCGTACAGCAGACACTCATTTGTGTGCACGTGGATGACACATGGACGCATATAACTACTCGTATGCAAAAACATCAAAATGTGAAAATATATACATATTTATGCACACCAATATTGAGGCTCACCTAAGTGCCTCCTTCTGTTTCTAAACCTTTTTTCATTAAAGGAATTAACAAGTGCATACATTTATAATTTTGCATTTACGTCATTCTTTTTTTTCTTTTTTTTTTTTTCTGCTTGCTCTTCTTTACATATACAAACTTGTGTTATGTAAAGGGTTTTATACCGTTTTGGGCAGAGGATTCTGAAGGGAATAAAAAAAAAAAAAAGGAAAATTAAAAGAATTTTACAACCATTTTACAATTTCTTTTTTTTTTTTTTTTTTTTTTTTGCGGCTACTATTAGAATGAGAGTAGCAAAAATGCGTACTTATATATGCATATATATACCTCCATAGCATTATGTGCAACCTTTTTACGAGCACTTTTTTTTTCTTTTTCAATTTTGTCAACTTGTACCTTTCACCTGGTTTATCACATTCCTGCAGCAGATTGCCATTTTGCTGGTTCGCTAAAGGGGGGGAAGAGGGAAAAATGAAAATTAGAACACCCGTAAATGTGTGTATGTGCAATTCGGACGTATGCGTATATATATGTACACAAAAAGGAAGAAAAAAAAAAAAAAAAAAAAAACAATTCCAAAGTGCTATTTTCTACATTCCTTTTCTTTCAGTTTTCTATACTTTTTAAAAAACGATGATAACAGGACAATTGGGGGTACTTTATTTATTAAACACAAAAACAGCTTTTTTTAAAGCCAAAATAGCGCACAACACAAAAAATAAATAAATAAAATAAAATATGGAGAAATTCTATTTAAATACTATTTCCGTCGTAAATAAAAAGAAAGTGAAACATTCTGCAGCTGCGTATATTTATCTGTTTTCATTTTCGTAATTATTTTTATATCAGCAAATGCAACATTAAAATGGTGTAAAAAGAAATTCAAAAATCGAACAAAGAAATGGTGTGCAAACGGGACACCATTCTGTATGCAGACGCGTCAACGACTGTTTGGGTGGATAAATAAATGCGTAAACATCTGTACATATACAATATGACTAACTTTTTCCTTTTCTCTTTTTCCTTTTTCCTTTTTCCTTTTTCCTTTTTTTTCTTTTTTTCTTTTCCCTCTCAAGATAGTCAGCTTTATGTGGGAACAAAATTTTACACATGAACACTGTTCAAGCAAAGCGTGGTCGCATTTTTGGCCCTCTGATGGATGCAAAAATGAACGATAACAGTAAAAAAAAAAAAAAAAAAAAAAAAAAGCGCATTAAAATGCGCATGGTTCATGCGCTTTCTCCCCCAATTCCCCATGTGTATATATTTCCCTCTTTGCAACTGCACGAATAACCTACTTTTTTCCATCCCTGGTGATGTTGCATATATGATTATGCTATAATTAGTTTTTCCCCATTTGTCTGCATATTTATCGCTCTAAACAGTTACACGCCTGTATAATACTTCCCTGGGATAGTTGCTTTATAATTTTAATTAGCTTAATTCATTATACTGAAAGGTTTTCAAAGTTGGATGAAAAAGGGATAAAAGGAAAAAAAAAAACTTTGAAAATGAAAACTTTCATATGTGTAAGGATAAATAAATATGTAAAAAATTGTTCTAAAAAAATTATCAGTGTAATAATAATTTATAATAAAACAACATACTTGTTTACATATACGGTTAAAAAAAAAAAAAGTTCATGGATTGACTTAAAAATAAAAAAAGGGGGAAGGGGGGAGGGTTTCTTCTTAAATACAAATACGTACACACATGCATATCCATATGTATCTGTGCACATGTGCAAGTATATTATATAAAACCTTTTTCCCCCTTTTACAATTTAATTATATGTCTGGCAAAATTTTTTAAAAAAAATATTTACAACACATTCATAAAGGGTGATTTAAAAACATTAGAAGACTTTAAACAAGGTGTATATACCTTTTTTTTTTTTTTTTTGTGCTGTGTTTTTCCCATTTTTGCTTTTTATTTTTCATTTTTTTTTTATTTTTTTTCACTTTTTTGCGGTCCCATCAAATCTGTCCGGAGTAAGTCCCCTTCTTGGGGTGATGCTCGTCCCTTAAACTGCTCATATTCTCTTGCGCGCTTAAAAAATTGGCAAATTTTACAGCACCTTGGCACTATATGTGCACATAAAAGGCATGTACTTGTTTACGTTGGTAAGCTGATACGTTGATATGCCCTGTTGTTCACTGGCATATACCTTATGCGCGCAGGAAAAAAAAAAAAAAGGTGGACGCCTTCCGGGGACACCACTAAATGGTTTTGCCCCGCTCCCCCAAACAGCGCAAGTCTATATATATATATATATATTACATGCGCACCACGCGTTAGTCAACCTTCTGGCTAGCTGCCCCTGAAAAAAAGGAAGACCACTCTAACGCCTCAATAATGAACAGCTGCTTCCTTAAGGATATGTTATGAGGAAGTGTATGGTAAATAATAAATTTGTGGAAAAGGGATATGTACGGCTGCAGCTGCGATATATTCTTCACTGATGTAATAAATTTGAAGTGCTTATCCAGGAGGGTGTTATAATTCTCAAATTTCTCTTTGTTAATTAGTTTCATTTTAATCTCCGGTAGAGACTTATGTTTTATGTTGCTTAAAATCATTTCGATGGCTTCCTGCGTTATTTTTAAATACTGCTCGTTGGATATTTTGACATCCGGGTAGGCACCACCGCCATTCATATTTTCTCCATTGCTACTCTCTAACGAGTAGTCATTGTTATCCTTCACCTTTATTTTCTCCACTTTGCTCTTTACCTTAGTCTCCCCCCCAACATTATTTGGCGCGTCTAATTTTTCCAGTGCACTTTTATCAATGTTGAAAAGGGCACCCAGTTCTTCCTTTTCCTCATTACTTATTCCTAGTCTATCTTTGAGCAAAATTTCATAATCGTCATGTATGTTTACCTTTTCGAAAGCTTTCCTGCAGTAAATGGCTTTATCTCTAGCTTCGTAAAAACCCAAGTCTTCGATGGAAAACTTTTTATGTACAACAAAGGTACTAACCCAACTCTGTGACAACTCATCATACGCAACTCCTTCGCATCTTGGTAACTTGGCTACCTTCTTAATGTGAGAAGTTCCATTCGTTTTGACTTGGTTCCATCTACTTCGTGGTTGTATTTCTGGCAAGTTGAAAAGCTTCTCTGCTTGCTTTCTACAACTGATGGCTCTCTCTCGTGCATTTTCAAATCCGTACTGACTTATTGGAAAATAATGCTTATGATATTTTCCATCAATTTTCCAGTGTGCAATCCATCTCTGCCTATTCTTATCGAAGCATACTCCACCCACTCTGGTTATTTGGGACACCTTAGTGAGAACTTCTTTCTTTTCATCTTCCAGATTTTTATTGCTCTTTTCCAACTTGGTTTTATTTCTTTTTTTGTTAATTTTTTTCTGCACTCCCGTGTCCAAATGTTTGTAATCAACATCTAGGCTGCTCCTCTTATGAGACAGGAAGTTCGGCTCGTATGGTTCGTTCATTTCGTCCTTCACGTTTAGCCCCTCACTATGGTACACCAAGTCGTTCGCATTGTACAAAATTTCATCTTTCATTTTGATACTATCATTCAGGGAATTGTTAGAAATCTGCTCTTCATTGGTGCTGCAAGAATCTCTTTTACAAGCATTTATTATATGTACATTGTTATTATCCATGTAGTTTTCCATATAACTGCGAATATTATTATACACATTATCACTATTTGTGTTTTCTTGATCTAAGTTGCTTCCTCCTCCGATATTGTCGTAAAGCGCTACGCTATCATCCCCATTAAGACGCTGCCCATTTTGAAGGTGAATACTTGTAAGCGTCATTCCCTCCTCATTGTTTAAGTATAAATTACTGCTCTCTTCGTAACACCCGCTGTTACTATTGTTCGCACTAATGTTACAGCTATTTTCAAAATAATTTGTGCTAACTTCACTTTTATTAGTATTATTTGTATACTTGCTGCAATTTAAGAACTCCCCACTTAACCCCTTCTTCGCGTCCAAATCCATGCAGGCGTAGTTATCCACAAACTTGTAGTTATCGTTGCTATTGTTTTCGTTATTACTATTGTACTCCTCATTTTCATTGGTTTCCTCATTTTCGTTGGTTTCCTCATTTTCGTTGGTTTCCTCATTTTCATGGCTCTCATCGTTTTCGTTGCTATCTTCATTTTCATTGCAGTCATCGTTCTCATCGTTGTCATCATTATCGTCGCTTCCATTGTTATTGTTATTGTTGTTGTTATTTCCACCGTTATTACCGCCACTGTTGTTGTCTCCGTTGTTGCTACTTCCGCTATTATAATAGCTGTTGTTGTAGTCTCCGTTGTTATCACTATTGCTGTTGTATCCGTTGGAATTGTATCCGTTGGAGTTGTATCCGTTGTGGTTGTACCCGTTGTGATTGTACCCGTTGTTGCTATACCCACTCGAATTATCATTGTTGTCTCTGTTTTCCCCGCTGCCAAAAAAATTATTTCCGCATCCTTCTGTCGACGCACATTCACCTAGCATTGTGTCCTTCCCAAAAAAGGCAAACTCCCTTCTTAGGTAAAAAAAATAATTACGGAAGAGTTTTTCTAAAATGTCTTTCCCTTTGTTGTTATCCTTCACCTTCTCACTTGGGCAACTATCCCCATGTACATAAAATAATGGTGAACCATTTTCATCAGTTCTCCTTTTTTCCATGGCCTTCCTTATTAAATCTTCGTACTCACTGAATCTAAGAACAAAACGTTTGCTTCTATCGAACCCATACTTTTCCACTGGGAATGCGCTTATTATCATTTTTTGGCTGAACTCATCAAACATAACAAATAGGTACGATCTGAATTCATCTACGTAATAGCAGCCGGAGTAACAATCAGCCATTTCTACTCCATCTATAAGTGCATTAGGAAGATTCCCATCGTGCATATGCACATTTGGTACCTCCTTCCTGCGCATTTCATCTTTTCCACTCAAAACTTCCTCGACATTGAGGGAGTGGCTACTACTATAATTGCTATCATTCTGTTCAAAAGGATGGTGCACACTTCTTATAGGAATAGACTTTCGTAAAATATCGCTCTTATTACTTTCTTCGCATTTTGTTACATACACTTTGTTGGAAAACTTTTCTGTTAAACATACATCTACATTAGTTGAGTCGTTTTTATTTAAAACGAATTCATCACATCCATGGTCATCCCTAACCAAAACAACGATGAAGGGTGTCACCTCATAGCCCAGGTACACATCCCCATCAATGACTAATGAATATTGCAAATTCTCTCTTCCATTTTTTAAATTAAACTCAGAATAATATTTAAAAAAGTAATATAAAACCAACGGTATGGAAATGGTCTTGAATTCCTCCTTCTTAATATCTAGTAACTTTACACTCTGCAATTTTGAGTTTAGCTTTTTTCCTTCTTCTTCTTCCTCCTGCAATTGTTTTAACCTCCCCAAATCCTGCGCCCTCTCAAATTGGTTCAGATTGTTCTGTCTCAGTAGTATCATCGTTGGAGGCCTTTTCCTTGTGCTTATCGTGGGTCAGGTATGAGTGCAAGCATGTACAGACGTATACCAAAATGTGGGTACGCGATAAGCATACCTATATATAAATAAATAAATATATATATATATATATATATATATACTTATTTATATATATGGATATGGTTATATATTCACACGTACGAACACGAGGGGGGCCCTAAAGCTGCAACAGTTCAAGAAAATTAATTACGATAAATTGAAAGGCATAAGAACGATCTGCCATGCACTATAATAAACTGAAGAACAATTAAAAAGGCAATTTGAAAAAGGTGTATAAAAGAACTGGCGAAAGTAAATACAAAAATGCACAAATTAAACTTCTTTAATAAGGCACTTTCAAATTTACGGGAACGCATGTGTTCTCTCTTATTTGATACTTTTCTATAGGAGGGTTAACTCAAGGAATCATAAATGAACTGCAAAAAACATCCTTCGATGCTAATGTGTTCGTCTCTCCCTTTCGGATTGGTGTATCAACCACAGGCACTGTCGTCACAGCGGATGCTGCTGTGGCACGGGGGCGTAACCGTAGGAATGGGTACACGTGTATGAACATACGAAAGTACATATATATAAATATACATATATGCATATACACCTATTTGTATATATATATATATGTACGTATACACTCATCACTTGCACTACGCTCTAGTGGGCCATTCCCCAATACACCTCGAAATATTCTCTACGACTTAAAAGCTTTTTTTAAAATAATAAGTAACACAACTAAGAGAGAACACTCTCAGAGTTTGCTTCACCCAATAAGATAAAATGATAACACACTTACGCGCGGGCTCGCACGAACATATATATGTATATATATGTGTGTATACGGACGGCTACATACAACTGTTCTCGGTCAAAACAGTCAAGTGTATTATGCATCTATTTTATATATATTACTGTATATACGCAGGGGGCCACGTGTGTGTTGGATCCGACTGAACGCATAAATTAACATATAGGCAACCTATATGTAAGGGGTTAAATATATGAGCAGAACGATCATATATGTTTACATGAACACACACATACGCATTCATATATCTGCATAGTTCGCACATTAACATATACATTTATGTGGACTTACTCCAAAAATAAACGGCTACTCGCTTATAATGTTATTTGGGACCCCCACGGAATTCGTAAGAAGGGTTTAAAAGACAAAAAAAAAAAAATTAATAAAAAAAAAATTAATAAAAAAAAAATTAATTTAGAAAAAATAGGATGAATGAATAAGAAGGTGAAAAAGAATGAATAAATTAAAGAATAGCTACGGGAAAATGGAAGGAGACTAGTCACTAATCGGGAAAGGTATTTTCCATTTTTTTATCTTCTCCTTTTTTGATGTGTAAAATGTTACATGTACGCAAACACAGATAGGCACGTTTTTGATCTAGCTCTTATGCAAATTGACATGCACTACTGGTATATAACCAAACTTCATAAAATGATTGCCATATTTAATTAAAAATCGTCGCGTAAAAGGTGAAGAAGATGAATAACAGGATTTACGACAAATTAGGGGTTCTTAAAACAGGTTGTAATATGTGTATGTACGTATGCAGAAATGACTTATGAAGGTGCTCGTGTAATTCGTAAATATGCAGGTCCACCCCTAAGGACATACCGCGTGCTACATAAAAATGCACACACGAACTAACACAATAACAGTGCAATGCAAAGCAATACACACATGTGTTCACCCAAAGTAGGCTGCTTATCAATACTTAAATATGAGCACGAATGCAAGTGTATAAGTCGTTAAAAAAAGTGCATTGCTATTTACAACTATCTCAGCGTCTATATGAGTTTTCATAAATCTATGTTGCACTTCTTTGTTTCCTTATGTATAATATGCCATTAATAATACGAAATGTGAAATTTTCATAAAATCCTTTAAAAATAATTAAGAAAAAAAATTAAAAAATTAAAAAATTTTGGCATAAATAGTATAAGATTTTCTTTAATTCGTACATGAGAAGCGCCTATACACATAAATAAATGAATTGGTTAAAATTTTGAAAATACATTCAAATTATGAATAAGCAGGTAAAATTCAAAAAAGTTAACTTAAAAATATTTCAAAACAATTCAACTTAAATGGAAAATACGTAGGCGTAATTGTACAAATGTGTAAACACCGGCAAATATACTCCAGTTCACCGACGCATGAAAAAGAGCTTACGCCTATGCAAGTTGTGCATATGCATACTAGCACAATCTCACACGCATACACAAATGTATGATTAAGCAATTCGCACAGGCGTACAGATAAGCAATCTATCTACGCTTTTTTTAAAAAAATATTTAAAGTCATGAATGGTCAGGTCTTTTAATTCTTTTACACTCTTTTGTCGGGAAATTAAATAAATAAGGAATGTAATTAAAAGCATAAAAAGAAAAAAAAAAAAAAAAAAAAGGGGAAATGATATGGAAATGCTCGTGTTTTAAAAGTAAAATGAAAAACAAAATTTATCCCCTAAACAACAGTTCAGTGAATGCTTAAGAGTGTAATTTTGCCTGAAATTACATGAAATAAAAAGTTGATGAACACATAAAAATATAGGAGAACAATGAGAAACAAATTTTGTTCGTGGGAAATAGGAATATGTAAAAGTATTTAAAAGCGAATAAAAATGACCCAGAAGTGGGGATATACAAGTTCAACGTACATTCATGTAAAGGATGGATATATACACGTATAAACTCGGAGGCTTAATCTTTCTCTTTTGGCCCTTTATGATTTTATCAAAATGGTGAAAAAATTAATAAATTGTAATGCCACATACAGAAAAAAGTAGAAATAAATGTACGCTTAAAAAAAAAAATTCAAAAAGTATGTTAATAAAAGTGTATATAGAAATGTGGAAAAAGTGTATACAAAAATGTAGATACGAGTGTATACAAAATGTAGCAAAAATGTATGCAAAGCCCTATGCAAAAATATGTATACAATATAGCACAAGGAAATGCTTTCAGAAACTTGTTTTTCTACATGAGCATATTTGTATGTGCGTTCAAGTCCTCACAACACCTTTCCTTCCTTTCGCTCGAGTGAAAATTCACTTTTCCGTTTTCTTCTCAAGAATGAAAATGACAATTTTTTTCCACCATCCGCACGTTCTACAAGTAATGACACGGCCTATAAATGTTCACGAGGATGAATTCCACAGCCCATAAATAGGAACATGTATATATATACAAACGCGATTACAAAGGTTTGCTCATATATACCAAATTATATGGGTATGTAACACGTACCAAGTTTCGTGCATATATACGTGTAAAATATCTATATATATCTTCCCAACTTGGTCGAACGTGTTACTGCTCAAATGTATAAACACAGGGGTTACTTCTATTCCCTGTATAAAAATGCACTAAATTTCACTCAACGCGGTATTGTTATTATGTTACATGTAAGAATAAAAACATAAAATTCACATAATGCAATATTATAGATAATAGGAATAAGAAAAATTCATATACATAAAATATACACAATATACGTAATTTATTATGTGCATTTTACATAAAAATTATGTATACACGAACACTCAGTTCAAATAAAAAAAGGAAAGGGGGTGAAGAGCCCACGGCCTCGTTGGCTACTTTTTCTGCACTTCAAAATTTTACGGAAATTTGTAAAAGCTCTATAAAAAATTTCTAACACCCCCCAGAATGATCACAGTTACAAATGTATATATTCTTGCCTCTCTCTTTTTTTTTTTTTTTTAATCAATATTTTATATAAATATATTAGCTCTTATTCTTTTTTACAATAATTCACATTTCAAATATCAAGAAAAAAAATTAATTCCTTCATAAAAAAAAATGTAACAAGTTCATAAATACACAAGAAAGGGATGTAATCCAGATAAAAAAGAAGAACATATTTGTTTTCACTCTTTTTTCAAAACGCAAATAAAAAGTTACGCTTTTTTCATATAGTAATGTATATAGGTGTATACATTATAAATATATAGTAAATGTTAAAATAAATGAAATCAAGTAAAATTAAAAAAGGTAAAGAAAATTTTCCTTTTGTAAAAAAGTAAAATTATAGGGAAAAACGGATTTTATAAAACACAATTACCTTTTTTTTTTTTTTTTTTTTTTTTGTGTTCACGTGTTCTTGTGTTCTTGGCTTGATGGATGTGAAAATGAAGTTGTTATTTGTGCATTTTTAATCGCAGTAAAACGAGAGAAAAAAAAAAAAAAAAAAAAAAAAAAAAACAGAAAACAGAAAAAACAGTTTAGGTGCTTGTTGTAACATGAGTATAACAGTTCATTACAAGATCATCAGTTAAAAAATAACGGGAAAAAAAACAGAGTGCAAAAAGGAGGAACTAAAAAGGAAATTCCTTCTTCTGTTGCTTAAATGTAACATGCAAAAATTGTAGTGGTGAAAAATTAAAAAGAAAAAAAAAAAAAAAAAAAAAAAAAAAACATTTTGTGTATATATTCATTTTTGTTCATTCGTGCAAGCTTAAAAGCTCGTCACTACGAAAAAGCGAATTTTTTTTTTTTTCCCCTGGCAAACTCCTATATGATATAATGAATAAACAGGTGTAACTTTAAGTTACCTTACAATTCGTGAAGGGGTTCCAAGTGGAAGATCAAATTTGTTGGGTGGTCTGTGTTCGCAAGTGTAATATTTACACATAAGTGTACGTACACTTGTGTATATAAATGATAGATCTATATATATCTTTGTTAACTTTTACCTGCGAGAGATCACACTACTCGCGCACATTTGTTCCAATATTTACACCACATACTCCTGTAATTACAAGTGCAAAATGTGCAGAGCTCTATTGTACCATTTTAAACCCAGCATTTTCGTACATTATTCACAATTTGTACATTATTTACAATTTGTACATTATTCACATTTTGTACATTTTGCGCAAATTTCATATTTCCAACATATGTAACTCCCTAGTTCCACAACACAAGCTATATAGAACAGAAACGGATTGTTCCACGTGGGTTAATCATTTTTTGTACCTTTTTTTTTTTTTTTTTTTAAGGCACTAATGAAAGTAAAGAATGGAAAAAATAAAGAAAGTTATCGTAAGAGGAAATATATATTTTTTCTCTTTAAAGTGTATAAAAATGCTTTTCCCAAATGTCACACTTTGTGAGTTGTTCTGCATTTTTTTCGCCCCTCACTTTTACGCTTCACATAAGAAAAAAGAAGGGGAACATGTTTTAGTTCACCATAGCAAATCTGTGAGTCCCTTTTATTCCGCTCTGTTATAACCCCCTTCTTGCAGTGTCCCTACGCGGCTCCTAAATTGTACACACACACGCGTGGTTCCACTCACATTCCCATACCCCTGTTACACAATTTATGAAAATCCGATGATCCCTTCCAAATATTATGACTGTGTGTGGCTCAAAATATGTGCCCCTATCCACGTTACACAATAGGGACAATTTGTTAGAGAAAACTACTATACAGAGCAAGGTAAAAAAAAAAAAAAAAAAAAAAAAAAAAAAAAAAAATGAACAATCCTCAAATGTTTACAGCTGGATAATAATGTGGCGTGTGCGCAAAAGCAGAGTGGTACTCGTCACGAGTTCTATCCGCATTTTTGCGCAAACATTTTTTTTCTTTCATTGTCGGAAATTCTCCTTTCCGTTAAATTGTTCTAAAAGGAAAATGCTTTTTACTTCACTTTTATTTGGATCGATTTTTTAAGAGCTTCCAATTGTCCCGCTCACAAGTGGTTAATAGCAAATATATGTTAAATAAACTGAATGAGTTAAAATGATGAAAATTCTGTGGACCATACACTGGCCCAATTGTGCTTAAAAGGAATCATTGTTAAAATGGAAGGGCCTTTTTCTTTTACGAAGAAAAGTTCACTATCACAACATGCTCACACAGGGGGTTCTCTTTTTTATGCCTTACGTGAAGCGATGTTTTTCCAAGCGCGAATGAAAAAAAAAAAAAAAAAAAAACAGTGCATAATGCGTTATTAGTCAACTGTCATAAATAAAAAATGTGTACTTGTATGTACATACACCTATATAAAACAATCAATACGAAATCGCATTAAGGGGAAAAACGCACACCACACTCTTACCTATATTCACATATGCCAATTCTGCAATGAGCACACACATGGAAATATGATGGAATACCTACAAAGAGGACAAGCATGCTTCCCAACACCCCTTTACTTGTCCTTTATGGCATCCCCAAATTTATGCTTCACATTTGACGATTTGATCGAGTTCCTATGCAGTCCGCATTCACCGCGTTAAACTATGTTTCAAAAAAAAAAAAAAAAAAAGCTCACAAATGGGTATATATATGTATAATACAAAAAGTACAACACATCCTTTTTTCCAATTTTTTTAAATGTCAATTTTTTTCCTATTTTCTTCCTTTTTTGCTTTTCCCCTTTTTTTCACGGTTCGCCTTTCCGCGTATCTCCCATAGATTGACTCATCCCCCTACATAACACAAAAACGGCAGTTTTTATTTAGAAAATTAAAAGCCATATATCTTTGCCTTAGCGATGTTGAAATATGCTTCGTGCTAAAACAACGGTGTTCAATTAACCACCCCCCTCCCGGGCGTATTTATCCAAGCAAAATATGTTGCATACTTCTCTTCTTCTTCGCGTAAGCAAAAGAAATTTAAAAAGGAAAAGCACGCACTTTCTTAAATCGTACGACGTTGTTAAAGAGCCTTTCCACATTTTTCAATGTACACAATTGTTACTTAACTGTTACGTAAAGAAGGTATCAGCGCAGCGAATCTATTTTTTTTTTTTTTTTTTTTTCTCCCTTTTCAATATTCAAAAATGTTGCAGTTATAGGGATTTTTCCCCTCCTTCGTGAGTACTTATATCCCCCCCTACGTACATTTCCAAACATATCCCTGGTTTTTCAAAATTATAATAATTCTTCAAAAAGTTAACTCCATTTAAATGATGAAATTATATGTAAAAATAAAATTACACCATTTGGGCTCATTTTTCAGTTGTTAGCAAGCAACTTATCCTCTTTGCAGTGTTGCCCTTCTATGCGGTGTGTATTTTTTTTTTTTTCCCTTTCATTTACTCAGTAGGTCAATATTGCGGAAGCTTCAAAGTGAATTAGGTTGATTTGCTCCTCATTTGTTTCCCTCTATACATTGTTCCTTCATTTTATCTCAATTTCGAAATCAAGAATGTAAGAATTTCTCAAAAGAATATCAGTATTTCCTCCATTTTTACACTACAAAAAAAAAAAAAAAAAAAAAAAAAAATGCATTTTATATTATGCCACACCTATTCACCGTAACGTGAACAAATTAAATTATTCCGCATATGATAACATATATAGATGTTCCAAAGATTTTAAAGGAAGAGAATTAAGTCAAACGGATTATAAAAGCTGTGACACAAATGTTCACCGTTATGCTGATTTTCCTTTTCCACTTTTTAATATCCCGATTACTGTTACTAAGCTTTGCTGCCTAATTGTATATGAAAGGTAATCACATCGGGGAAAAAAAAAAAAAAAAAAAAAAAAAGAAAATTATTATTATTTTTTTTTTTTTGAGTGTATATGCTAAAACACGCTCTTATAGCGAAATGGGGGAAAAATACTCTTCAGTGATAATCTCAAAAGAAGGATTGGTGAACAATTCCTTTTTGCCAATCGAAGAAATCGTTAACTATGTTTGTTGATGTTTGGTGTTTAAAAAATTGCCCCCCCCCTTTTTTTTTTTTTTTTTTTTTTTAATTTTCATACCAAGGATATACAAACTGGTATCGTGTTACACTCTGAACGGAATGTTTGGCTTCTTTTTTTTTTCGTTTCCCTTTTTTCTGTTTTGATTTAAAGAAGTTCTCAGATTATTAATATTTGGTCATCCGGCCTTCCTTTTTTCTGTCATTATGGCGCCATGCAACCCTGCTTCTGTGTGACCGCACGACTCCGATAAGAATCGCCGTACCTCCTAGGAGATAAAACTTTTTGAAGCACACATACACGTAAACATATCTTCCCACTTATGTGTGTACGAAGTAAATTTTGCGACTACGCTTATTTGCTGTTATACGTATACTGAAGGAGCTCTTTTCGTCTTTTCGCTTGCAACTTTCGTTGACATGTCTCCTGGCCAAGTAAATAAAAAAAAAAAAAAAATAAGTCAATTCCACAATGTTTTGTAGAATGCAAAAGAGTCAAAATTACATGTCCACCGCATTTTTCTTTTTTCATTTTTTCAAGCCATGTACCCGACGCAGTCGTAGCTGCGAGTATATGCGCTTGTCCACATACACGCACGCCTGTGTTGCGATGTGAACCCGTTGGTAAAAGCACAAAACACGAATGACGTTCGCACCACGCACCCCTACTGCAGAGCGAGATAAACAAGCTAAAAGAAGTTTTAAAGAAACTCCCACAAGAAAAAAATGAAGAAAAGAAAAGAGAGGTGCTGAAGAAGGTAATAGCGTACATGACCCTCGGGGTCGACGTATCAAAGCTATTTCCGGACATCATAATGATATCAAACACAAATGATATAATACAGAAAAAAATGATATACCTCTATCTAAATAACTATGCAGGTGAGTTGTTTGGTTACGCCTCGCCAGAGGATGTTTATATCCCGTACTTGTGTGAGCTGCATCCCATTTGTTGTATTCTTAGGATCACCCCTTTTATTACACTCTTGTGCGCCCCCCACAAACACACCACAATAATATCACCACAATAATATCACCACAATAATATCACCACCATCACACAATTCTACTATCACCACCGCAGAGACCAACTCGGAACTGTCCCTACTCACCATAAACACCCTGCAAAAGGACAGCAAAGATGACGACCCCATTATAAGGGGGCTTGCCTTACGGAGTTTTTGCAATTTGCGAATTAATAATTTGTTTGAGTATATAGAAGGGCCTTTATTTAACGGATTAAACGACAAAAATTCCTACGTTCGAAGAATCGCCATAATCAGTTGTGTCAAGCTGATTAAAATGAACCCACAGATAGCTATAAAAAACGATGTCATACAAATTCTGAAAAATAAACTGCTGGACAAAGACTCACAGTGTATAATAAACGCAGTACATGCATTAAACGAAATATTAGTAGATGAAGGAGGATTAAAAGTAAATAAAGAAATAATTTTTAACATGCTAAACAAAATATCTACCTTTAACGAATGGGGAAAATGTGTTGTTCTAAATATCGTAAGTACCTACATTCCAGAAAACGAAGACGAAATGTATGACATTATGAACATATTAGAAAATCACATAAGAGATTTTTCCTCCGCTGTATTTCTATCGTGTTTAAAATGTTTTTTAAATTTCTCTTCCAATGATACAAATTTACAAATTCAAATTTTTCAAAGGATGAAGGACCCTTTACTTACTTTAATTTCCACCTCTTCTTACGAAATTTCTTACATCGTTTTGTTGCATACCAATTTGTTATTACACGAGGCGAATAAACTGAACTACAACATATTCGAGTATGACTACAAGCACTTCTTTTTTCGATATAATGATCTTACCTACATAAAGGACATTAAGTTAGACATACTCGTGTCCGTGGCGACCAAGGTAAAAAAAACCTTCATAGTGTAGGTTATGCTCTCCCTTCCTCTTCATAACTGGTGCACTTTCCCATGGTGTCTTCGTACCACCATAGCGAAGTTTCTCTCTCCCCCCCTGCTTTTTTTTCGTTTTGTGCATCTATCCTGTTTGGGGTCCAAGGGGCTCTCACATATTGAGGGGCTTCTCCTCAAAAGTGCACTCTCATTGCGTAATTTTTTTTTACCCACACTCCGCAGAACAACTTGGTGATGATAACAAACGAATTGAGTGAGTACATCTGCGACCAGAATGCGGACATCGCGCAAAAGGCCATTTACTCCATCGGGTGTATAGCGCTGAAAATACCAAAGGCAGTTTCCAAAATAGTAGAATTAGCCCTGTCTTCCTTTCTCCCCATGAGCCATTCCTACATTTGTAGCGCCACGATAGAAATGCTAGCCAACATACTGAGAAAGTATGAAGAATACACCAAGGTAATCATTGAAGAAATTATAAAACATGATAACAAACTGATAGACAATGATGGAATCAGATCCTACATTTGGATTATCGGAGAATATTCAGAATACATAGAAAATGCACCCTACATTTTGGAAGAATATGTCAATTTGACCGATTGTTCCTATATATTTATGTTGGAGTTGTTGACAGCGTGTGTGAAGGTCCTATATAGGAGACCTTCAGAAATGGTAGTTATTCTCGCCTCCCTTTTTGATAACATTTTAAAAAATTATAAATACCCGGAGCTTACGGACAAAGTGTACTTTTATTACAAACTGCTAAGTTATAATTATGAAGAAGCCTTCAAAATTATCGTGTGTAAAAAAAAACTAGTAAAAAATTTCTGCGAATCGAATGAAAATATTTTATTGGACAAATTGTTCAATGAATTTAATACCCTGTCTGTACTGTATAAACAGCCTATATACAAATTTGTGGAATATTCTAAAATACGTTTTGGTGGAATATACGACCCCGAGGAAAATGAGCTCGATGGAACCCATGATCATCATGTTCATAGGGACGACGCTCATTTAGACAATGCGCACGATCATATTGCACATGTAAGCGACACGGATAGGGAAAGCTTTGTGAACTCACCAGAGGAGGATATCGGATCGGCTGTCAAATACCCCTTGTCCACCAGTGATACACACACAAATCACCATAACAGAAGAGACAATGGAAACCTTCCAAACATGAATGAGGATATGCTCCTTATGGGCGATGAAGAGACCGGTGGATATCATCACAGCGGGAACAAACATAACGGGAACGGTCCCACAAACGATCACACAGATGATCATACAAACGATCACACGCACCATAATACCTACGATCATCGAGAATGCCATGAGGGGGGAAACAGCGACCACCTCAACAACGTGAATACCTCCATAAGTAGTAGAGATGTAAAGAAATCACGCGGCAGAGGTTCCACGAACAACGTGCCCACAACCGCGGTTGGTAGTAACCCATCCAATGGTAAAAAGTTGGAGAAAAAAAAATCGCATGAATTGATCAACACCACGAATTCAGGGCAGTTGAACAAATTGACTGATATTTTAATCGATGCAGAAAATATAAACCCAGAACACTACCAAGAGCAGTGGAGTATTTTACCTGAACAGAATAATGAAAAACTATTTTTAAGAAAAAATTATTACAACTTAGAGTTAGAAACCATTGACGAATTTATATCAAAATACAATATTGTAACACTGGCCTCCGGGGAAATCGATCAGTGTCTAAAGTTCTACATGTACTCGCAATTCTACACGAAGCAGTACATTTTTATTGAGATAATATTCAACAAGGCGGAGAATTCTATCAACTGGATACTGAAATCCCAGTGCGACGACCCCAACATGCTCGATCGCTTCACCGATTATTTCAGGGACATATTCATGGATTTCATGTGACTTCCTTTGATTTCATGAGAACTATTCTTGCTCCACGATTTTCTCCTTCAGAGCTTCCTTCCAATCAAGCGTCGCTATCCCCTGTTTGATGTAATTTTGCCTTTTCCCGAATACACCTCACGTGACTGGCAAAACTACACATACAATGAATTATAACCATCTTCGATGCGTGCTCCTCATACACCCTTCCCCATCTGCCTAACTGAAGCAGCGCAGGGGATTCATGTTTATATGTCCTTCATATGAATACATGCATAGTATACGCGTGCGTATGTTTACGCGACTCACCTACATATGTCGTTGAGTATAATTTTTTTTTATTTGTCTGACCCATTTTTTTTTTTTTTTTTGAACCCCTTTAATTAATATTATCATCGTATATATATCTTCTTACATGAAAAGAATTTCTGCACTTTCCTCCATGTACACTAACTCTCCTTTCTTTTTTCTCTTTTAAACCACTTTCCCAAATCATGTGTTTTAAAAATGTATTCCCACGCCGTTCCAAATGGAATGACAAAAGAAATTGATGCTCTGTGCACTTTTCTTAAGGGAAAATGCTCTCTTTTCTTTTTTTTCTGTTCTTCGTCAAAATGAAGCGGAAAATATGAGACAATATAAAAACACAGATTGGACATTGTTTGCAAGTCTGCCCTATGTGGAGGGACGATCCCACTATATTTTTTTTATCATTAGTAATATTAAATTAGCTAGTATATAAATACCCTATGGAACGTTTTATTATAACCTGTGCAACGAATGTATGATGAGGGGAAAAAAAAAAAACGCTACTATATTTTCGTCTTCTACAGTTAGTCCTTCATCCTATTGTTTTTTTCCCATCTCCCCTAACATTCCAACTTCTTTGTCATAATTCTCACAATTTTTAATTAAATTATAAACCAGGAGCTCATTGCGTTTTCCGTACAACTCTCGCACCAACATGGTAGCATAGGAGGAGGAGTTCAAGCTAAAGCTTAATATTAGGGCACCCAAATTTCCTTCGCATTTTGTCATTTTTTCTTTACTGCTACTATGATTGTTTGTATGACTTTGAAAATATTCATTGTTCATGTTTTCCTTTTTCTCTTTTGGGGATGTATTTTTATACCCACCTGTAGCCACATTATGTGAATATGTCCCCGTTTTATCCTTATCTTTCTGTTCACCTTGATAACGACGTAGAGATATTTCGCTATGCTTACTGTCAGAGGTGGGGATGCCTTTTATCTGCCCATTCTTGCATACTTCCGTTTCGCTACACGGACGAACATGTACTTTCCCTTTCGAATTCTCATTTTTCTCAGAATTAGACGCGGCATAGAAATCGGAGAGGAATTTTCTCTTCGGTTCCTTATACTGACAGAAGCAGAAATACATATGGGTTGGCCGCGTGACTACGTTTCTAAAGACACAAGTCATTCCATACTCGTATTCAAACGAATTGACGTACTGGTCAAACTTTTTTATTGTATGTAAGGCTTGTTTAATTGGAATGGCATTATTTAATATATTATCGCTAGCTAGTCGAATGGACTGATTAACATTTTTCTTATCTTCTTTTTTTATTAAATGCTGTAAAAACGCAGTTGCTACATTATCGCCATGCACACTGAACAGCTCATCTTCGTGGAGGGTATGCATCAGGTAGAGTAATATTTCTAAGAAAACAAGTCTTACTTGGCTTCCCCTGTACTTCCTGTATAACTTCTTGAAGACGTTTAGGTAAGAGAGCCTGGGGGGCATGCTTCCCAGGACAGGCAAAACAACATTATATATGCTTGCATCTTCCATTTGGCCATCGGTCCTACACCCTTCGGCGCTTTCATCCCTACCATACAACACAGCTATGTACTTATGCTGCGTTTTTGCTTCTTCCCCTTCCGATTGCATCTCCTTCAAAAAGACATAGTCGCCCTTTCCAGGAGCGATACCGAAATTTTCCAACCGATAGGATGTTAACATGTTAAATATCTTCGCGCTGTAAGAGTGCATGTGAAATCTCCTTGTCTCCATGCTCACCCCCTTAACGCATGTCTTCTCGTTCTTGTAAAAATGGTTTTCTTCCTCGTGCACATTAGTGTGCATTATGCCAGGATCATTCAGTGCACTGTCGACCAAACATTTCCGATTCTCCGCTTCTGCGAGGTCATTTACTTTGCTTCCTCCATCATTATGATCGGTGCGATCAATCCGATCGGTGAAACCGCTATCGACGCTATTACCACCACCACCTTTTCCCCTCCCGCGACTATTCCTCTCGCACATGTACAAATTACGCAGGAGGATGTACGCCTCGTACTCCGAATTAGTCAGATACGAAAAGAGGTGCTTGTTCGCGCTAGCCGGCTTGCTCAGGTCGTCACGCGGAATGGCGTCGCTCCTTTTAAGCAGCTTATTCGTTTTGTGAGACAAATAACGAAAAGCAAAGGTAGCGTTTTTTTTCTGATATATGTCGCAAGCCCTTTTCAAGAAAATGGTCAGATTATCTTTAGTAGCATTTCCATAAAATCTTTTATTTTCAAAAATGAGAGGATCTAAGACATGCCCTATGTATTCTTTGTAGTCCCTTCGTATTAACGCCTTCCCTTTATTGAAGGTATTTTTATAGACTCCAAATCTTTGCATTCCAAAATAATTTATAAATCCATGTTTTTTAATCTGCTCCAATTTATGCCTTAAATAATCTTCATGTCTTTGTACATTTCTCAGAACTACCACAAATCTATTGCCACTATGTGCTCCTAGCTCAATTTTTTTGTGTACCTTTTCTAGGCTACAAATTTGTATATTCTTCATTCTTTTATCATTGGACTGACCATTCCTCATCATGTTCCTTATTTTATCAATGTGCATCATCCTAGTGGAAATGATTTGCGTGGACACACTTCTTTTGTCTTTAAAGCCTGCGTAGTAAAAATCTTTTATGGGGATATTCGTACTTTTGCTAATTTCTCTGATGGCTTCTTGTGTGTCCTTGTTCACTTTATACAGAATAAAACTTATCCATTCATTTTTCTCCTCCTGGGAATTACTTTCCCCATCTGGTTGTGGCGACCTGTAACATCCATCGTGGTCTCTCCCCTCTTGCGTTGATGCAGGTTTCTTGATTGTTATTTTCTGCTTCCCTTTAAGCTTATGATCGCTATCTACCTCTTCGAGGCTGTCTCTCGCTTCGTTACTCGCATGGTAACTCCCACTCTCCCTTTGCACCCTCTCCCTAACATAGCTCAAATTCAAGATATTTTTATCTTTCCCAATTTCATAGACGTGAAAATCTTCACATTTATATTTAAAGATGCACACCAAGTCCTTTTTTTTTTCCTCCACATCGAACCCATTTTCACCTAAGAAGTTGCTCATAAAATGGTTGATCCCGACATCCTCTTCTAATAAATAGCTAGCTGCAAAATGACGCACCTCCTTTGTGAAGTTCCATTTTTTTGCTAACGCTAAAGTTACATTTTTCCTGCTCCCCGACAGCAACTTGGTTGTGTGCCATCCCAGAAACATCATATACTTCGCCTTTGCATTTGTGTATCATTATACTGCATTTTAAAAGGTGTACATTTTTTTTTTTTTTTTTACACCGCTTGCGAATAGGGCGTGGGCACGAGCAACCCACTGTATATATATATATGTAATCCTACATATAATTTTACGTGCCACTTGGCATTTATGCAAATTTTATCCACTGAAAAGTAGCAACATTTGGCAATTCACTTAAATGCAACTTAAAGGTGTGACCCTCGTAGGATCAATGAACCTCGTCAATTTTTGCAATATCTCACAAATTACGGCCACTTGCTATTCTGGGTAAAAACGTCGCAAAAATAGTTCTACGCCGCTCAAACACATGTCCTTCCTGTACATATGTACAGGTGCACCTACAGGTATAGTTATGCATCTGTTTGAGTACTCTACTACGCACGTGTGGTATCTTGGCAGCAGTTTATTTTCTAAACAAAGGCGCTTTCGCTAGTTGTCCCCAATTAACAATTTTATAAGTAAACGATCGTCCCAATTATTACAAGCATTTCGAAAGAGAGTTATTTCTCATTATGCCGATTATCCTTATTTCTGCCCACTGTCGCCGTTTTGTACCCCTGCTTTTTTTTTCTTCTTTCTTCTTTTTTTTTCCCATTTCTCCTCGTTTTAGCGTCACCCCCGTTATGTGACCCTACCTTTTTTTAAGCCATTTAATGAACCCCTTTTTTGTTGAATTACTCCCCAAGTGTGAACTTAAATTAATCGCAGTTCTCCCACCCCCGATGAATAGCATAAAGGACAAGCTTAGGAAGGAAGTAAAAAACTTTAAAAGAACTGCCTTACTTAGGGGAAGTCCTGCGTTCAGGATTAGCGTTTGGCTTTCTGGTAACCCCAAGAAGAGAGTGCGCATAAGGAACTTCAATCGAAAGCATCCCCACGTCTCAATTTTGTGTGTGCTATCCCACATGCGCATTATATGTAAATGTATGTACGTTCCGCTGCATTACGCCTATCAGTTCATATGATCCCCACATACACAAAAAGACACTTCACTCCCTCTACCTTTCCCTTTTCCAGGAATAACCGTTGGACTCGCTTGGATTCTTATCAGCGAGTACAACAACCCGAAGAGAAACAACATATTCATTAAAAAAAAAGAGGCAGATTTCTTTACCAGAGAGGAAATAGAAAAATGGAACAAGCCATATTACTCCAAAGGTCAGGACAGTACAGTGGTTATGGATTCTAACATGACGGCAGACGAAAAGAGGAAGCACATATTGAAGGGAATAAATAACGACAAATGAAGCACACAAAGGGGAGACAGATAATGTGTGGAGATGTGCCTTGTCTGTGGTACTGCAAAGATGTGTTACTACTAAATTGATGAATATCCATTCTATTTGACGCATTCTTGGTGGGCAAGATCGTCTAGTTTTTGCAAAGGGGATGTTCCACAAGGGGAAAGGAAAAATGAACACAAATATGGGTGCAGCGAAGGAATACACACTTGAGGAAATATAGCATCATGTGTGTGGAGAATCACAAAATAATGGAGAGTGTGAAAGGAAAGGCGATAGGAAAGGTCCTGTGAAGGGTGGGACGAAGCGGTGCACAATAATTAAGGGTCCCTTGCTGTGCCCCCACTCGTCAGTACGTTTTGGATAAAAATATAGCTACCCCTCGTTGGTACCAATTTTCCTGCAGTACCCCCCGCGAAACGGGAAATTTCCAGAAGCCAATAAAAGATCTTCTCGACTTGTCCAAATAAATTGGTAACTCCATAAAGGAAGAGTTGCATTTTTCGCTTATCTTTTTATTCAAGGTTTCTTTCTTTTCCCAGGTGATGGTTACGGGGGGGAGGTCAATGGCCAGTTCGTCGCTCAGGATGAGACACTGCACAGGGTAAAAAGGGAAGGGTGTACATTAGATGCGTCGCGTTCGGGGTGATGGCAACAATTAGGAGCAGTAATTCTGCGTAAAAAAATCCGTAGTAACAGATGAGTGGAAACAGATCGGAGTGACAACCTTGTGGTTACAAAATTTCCAGACCGTTACGCTACACCCCGCATGGTCACAGCTACACCGCCCATCTGCGCTTACCTCGTCCAAGTCGCTCCACTGGGCGCCTTCGATGGACAAACAAGTTATCGTGAAATGAACCGTGTCATCTAGCATCTCCGGAGAACTTGGGCCAATGGCCACTGACAACTCTAAGTCATCCAGAGAATTCTTAAATTTAGAAGCACAGAGTTGCCTAGTCGCTGTAATAAATGCCCTTGGGTAAAACAAACCACCTAGCCATATAAAATGAATAGACAATTTCTTGTCCAACTTAAAGTGAGCCGTTATCGTGTCGTTATTTTTCTGATGATAAGCTTCCAACGTAAGATCATTACTAAAGGTACGACTACTGCTGCGGCCCCTGGCTCTGCCTCTGTGCATACTTTTTTGTTTGTTCAAATTTGCTCTCCTGCTTTCGTTCAGCTCTGTAGTTATTACTATTATTTGATAAAAACGATTAATTAACTCTCGTATCCAATTTGTCAAATTCAAGTTGGTTGCATTCCCATCGACAAGCCAACTAGGTGGCACGTTGAATGAGTTTAAGTCCTTAGCTAGTGCTCTCAATTTATTCGTATATTTCAATTTTTCCTCTAGCACATTTTTTAGCTGATTTAAATTTCCCCTAATGACCTTTAAAAGATTCCTAAAGAGGTGATTTTCCCTTTCGAAGCATCTAAAAACGGCGTTACTCATATTTTCTTCATTTCTTTCTAATTCGGGAATGTACTCAGGTAGGCTATCCAATATTTGGTTAATGAATAACACATTTTCGTTCTGTGAGTACCGATGTGTTACCGTCCTTGCGATGGATGATTCGAACAGTTCGCCCTCTTCAGAGGAAGAAGCGTCTTCCTCCCCCAGATCCATGATTGCACCTTTTGTTACATCGCCGTCATCCGGGGAAATCACGTCAAGGATCCGTTTATCCCCTTTTCTGTACAACTCCATGCTTAAGTTGCTTTCCTCCCCTAGTACCTTCGTCAGAGGAGCATGAGGCAATGGCTCATAAACATCGGAACCGCTTTTACTATACAAAATGTTCCACTTGCTTAAAATGCTAAAATTCGTTCGTGTGGTTAGCAACCCTTCTGCTTGTTTTCCGAAGCCGAGCCATGCAGGTAAATCAGTGTTACTCATATTGGTTGTCCATTTTAGGTAGTCATTTAAATGTCTGAACAAATCTGGAGAATTTAACAAATCCTTTTCGGAGGAGCTCTTACAAATGTTTAATTTAAAATCGGCTTCGAACGAATTAGAATTCATCAAATGTTCTATGAAGGTATCTAAAATTTTCGAGTCCACCAGATTATCCAGTCTACCACCATATACCACCTCATTTAATATTTTTTTTATGGCATCCCAAGGGATGTTGGATGGGTCTATATGTTCAATAACGCTCTTCCCTATTTTTGTGGATGCCCTATCTAGCCAATTATCTACAACGGATAAAGCACAAGATAAATCAGAATCACCAAATTCGTATCCTTTGGTCCATCCGATGGGGGTGTATCTCCTTCTTTCCAAAATTATTGCATGAAGGAAGGAAACAAGGAAGTACAATCTCATTCTAGCAATTTTGGGATCATCTAAATTTCTGTTTTCTAAAAATAAAGAGAATGTTCTCAGTATGGATGATTTAATACCTACCGGTGGTTCGAACATGAATGTCAGCGATATACGTAACAAATTGGGAGGTATTTTAGGGTTTATTTCCATAGTCAGAAATAGTCGGAAATTTTGATTTGTCGTAGCTTTATGTATGTTTTTCTCCAACTGATGAAGCCACTTGGGGGATAAGTGAATATTTTTTAGTAGAACCCACCCTCCATTTTTTTGAGCGGATGATATGATTTTTTCTGCTGAAATATAGCCTTCTTCCGAACCCATTGCGATGGAAAATAGGGGCACTCTACATTTTTCACTCAGCTGTTGAACCTTGTTGCTAGGGTCAAATCCAGGAGCGCTTATCAGTACTATTGGGATATTCCCACTGGCATTTTCCTTCACATATTTTTCAAACTCGTTAGTCGATAATTCAGGAATCCACAGAAAGTCCTTTCCTAGGATTACATTTATAAGCTTGTTAAAGCATTTGTCTAACTTGTCTGGTCTGATTGCCTTAATAATTAGTGACTCCTTTAAACAGGCTAAAATTTGTTCTTCCTTCTTTCCACCGTTTTGCATGAACATGTTAATATTATCCGAACTCCTCAAATTGTGCACATACTGCGGATCTGTATTTCTATTGAAAACTTCCCTCGATTCTTCACTCTTCCCATTTTGCACACCAAAATTTTGGCCATTCATTATGGACGAAATGATCTGTTCCGGTTCAGTGGAATGAATCAACTGGATCCACTTCTCCTTGTCATTTGTTATACTCTTCCTCAAATTTGCAAAAGATTTATGTTTCGCCAAATTGTTCAATGTGCTTATCTGTTCATCTGTATAATCTGGCAATAACCCTTTTTCAATTTTATTGCCCTCCTCGGAGGATACCGCTGTATCTGCATGATGACTACCATAATGATCCTTCAGTAGAAAGTGTAAGTGGTTTGGGTCTATATATATACCCGGATTTATAACACCTTTAACGTAACACAACTGCAAGGCGAACACATATCTATCCTCTTGTAGTAACCCCCGAGCGACTCTGTTGTACGTTAATGAGAATAACAAATGCTCTAAACACATTAACCTTTCTTGGTAATTATTATTCTTCTTTACATTTGATGGCAATTCCTCCTTACGTAACATATCCTTCATCAAATTGAAAAAAAAGTTCAAATCATATTGATATAAAAAATTGATGCTTCCTAAATGTTGTAGAATAAAATATATCCTTGCAGATCCTTGCGCCAGGAATAAGTACTGGTTACTTACGTTCTCTATTTCTACCATAACTTCTTCGGCTATATTTACCTCCCTAGACGCTTCCGCTGCTTGCACCTTGAGTTTTTCCATTGTACTTATCACATTATCATCATCCAGTATATTTCCCTTCACGTTGGACAATTCCAAAAGTAAGGATTCTTCTAACTCTCTTATCTTCACTTTGTATTCGCCTTGCAGCTTTAGCAAATCGCACCTCTTCTTATCAATGTCAGGTCTCTCATTTTTTAGAATCATATTTAAGCACTGATTCTGGAGAGAAGATGGTGTTAAGGTAAAATTCACAAAAGTCACTCGGCTGCACAGATCTGGGGTAAACTGAAAATGCGCATCTCTTGACGTAAGAAACAAGTTAAACGCAGGAGAGTAATCAATTTCTGAATCTCCAATCGTTATTAATAATCGGCCGCCTTGCTTATGCGTTTCTTGATTTAACACCGAGTTCAGAATTGCATCCACTTTTTCCACATCATATACGAGCAAGGTCGACCCAAATCGTAGTGCACTTTCTAAATTCTTTATAAAATTTTTATCAGAAAAGGAAGTTTTCACTATTTTTTTCTCCCTATATTGATTAAGCAAAAAGGTGCTTGCCTGATCCGATGGGTCTATAATCATGGGGTATCTTATGTAGCTCTTTATAATAATGGCATTTTCTATTGACAACTCATCGCTCGGCAGTTCATTCGCTATCCACTGCAACCTCTCCGAAGGGTTAGACAGAAATTCTATAAAAGATAAATCGTGTCTATGTTTTATATGATGCATTTTTATAATTTCCCCCCAGGTTTTCTTCAATTTCTGCCTTTCATAATGCTCAAAGAAGCCAATATATGCACAGAACGCTGCAGCTATGAGACAATCCCCCACAAACGTTTCGGAAGCTGCCTCCAAATTGATAAATGTCTCTGACCATCTTTCCTTCTCTGATTTTAAATTCTCAATCAAGTTAATAGATCTCTTTATTTTATTTTCCACATTTTCCATTTCTTGTTTAATGCTTTGAACTTGGCTAATTAGCTGTGCATAGTCATTCTTATATTGCACTAATTTCTTTTCCAGCTCCGAAATGATGTCCTTCTGCTCATTGTACTGATCTTCCGCGATTCGTGTTTCTTCCTGCAGCTTCTCAATCTCGTTTTCCAACGGCTGAACCGTTTCTAATATATTTAAAAACGTAATAACCGATTCAACCCACTTGGCCAAAGGCCCAGCTGCGCGAGATGCTTTATTTATCCTATCCACATCCCAATCACTATGACTTAATCGCTTTTTAATTTGGCCACTAGTTTGAGGCTTTACCATTTTTTTGTCCAAGTAGAGGACTTTATTTATAAAATCCTGACCCTTCATAATTTTTCTAGCATCTTCCCATGTGACACTTTTATCTCCTTCATTCATGATAAGTATGGCAACCGCTTCTACTGCATTTCTTACCAAAATGGGGGGGTTGGCCATAGCCCTTAATTCGTCAAAATTTTTCTTAGGGATATTTTTAACAGCTTCTTCTGCTTCTCTAAATTTGGGTTCTACTTCACTTAATTCTTTTCTGACAATTTCTTTTCTCTGTTCTATTATGATAAATTGTTCATCTAACTTTTTGGCTAAAATTTCCGCCTTCTTTTTTTTGTCTTCCGTTTCTGCTTGCTGTTCTATCATCAGTTTCATTTTTTCTTCCGCTTCTGTATCCTTTTCCGCCAGGGTCTTCTTATTTATAGCTAGCGAATTCCTCAACTCTGCCACCTGCACTTCTGTATCCTTCAATTTGCTTAACCCTAAATTTAGGTGCTTCTTCTGATCAGAAACTTCTTCCTTCTTTTCCTCGATAATTTTCAAAAAGTGTTTAATGAAATCGAGAAAGTCCCTCGGGGTCATGTAATTATATTTACTGCCTTTCTTGAGAAGAACTCCATTGATCCTCACAACAGAATTATGAATTTCGACAATGGCTCTGGATAGATAATACGACTTGTTATCCTTATATTGGATCTTGCCTTTTATGGGGCCCTCCTCTACACTGTCCATGTGAAAATTCTTATCCGGTAGGTCGAGATTGTAAATAAATTCACTCGCAACTTGCAGTAGGGCACTATACGGCCAGTCTCCAAACCAGTCTATCACACATCTGTTGAACAAAGCTGGTGAAGTTGCTTGCCTGTTTGCAAAATCGGGATTCGCTGGATTCATGGTAAAAACAATGTGCAAATTTTTCTGAACCTGTTTTGTGAATTTCTTAAATATGTCTGATTCGTCTAAACCTACATTGGACCCGTACGCAGCTTTACACTCATTTATTAAGGTGGTGTAATTATCGCCTTCGAACAATCCAGGAACTTCTCCACTAGCTAGTAAGGCGTTCATTCTTTCTAAAAAGGCGGGCCCTAAAACGTTCGATTCATCAAATATGAATGTTATTTTTTCTTCCTTTATGCCAGATCGTTTCATTACATTTCTTAAATCGGCCTCAAAAGATTCAGTGCAGTAATTGCGTCCAGCTCGAATTTGAAACACAGACAACCCGTTAATCCATGAAACAAAGCGGGACAAAATGGTTTTTCCAGCCCCAGAGGCCCCCACAAGTAGCAGATGTCCCAAGGGCAATCGCAAAACTCGATCTATTCGTGTAATATGATCCAACACGTCGTCAAAAAGGACCAGCTGCACATTTATCTCTTCTTCATTAAAAACTTTTAACTTTGCCTTTATCAATTCCTTCAAATCCCTCTTGTCAATTTCTTTGTACTCATTTTGCACATACGAAGTGAACAGAATTGGTCTCTGCAAATCGGCCTCCCCAATACCAGGGAAGCAGAATTTGAATATATCATCGATAATTTTATCTGTCTGTTTTTTCTCCTTTTTGTAAATAAGTCTATCTTGAAATATTCTTAGCCCCTCGCAGATGCACAATCGAACCAGGTCTCTTTTTTCCAAGTGGTCACAATGTTCGAGCGTTTCGTATAAGGCCAGCTTCCACCTCGTCAGTTCCCTTGGACTGTAAATATAATGAGGCTGCATATCTATTGTAAAAGTTTCAGAAAATTTCGTGTAAAAATTCACCATTGCTAGAGTCAAATTGTCAGCCATATGAGACGCATCCCCAAATTTGCGCAAAATGGCTCTATTGAAGGTACCATATATTTGCTTCAGAGATTCATACCCTGGAAAATCTACATACAGAATGGCCGTGTGTCTAAGAAATCGATTACTCAACGGGTTTCTTCCTGCATCTGTTGGAGGGTTACACGCTCCTGCAAATGTTATTCTTTCTATTTTTACCCAATTCCATTGATTGTTGTTAGAATCATATTTCCAGAAACCTTGGGATTCGTATATCTGTCTCATGAACATGATGATCCTCTGTGTGTCATACTTGTCTGGGGTTGGTAAGTTTATCTCATCAGCGAAAATGATGAGCCATTTCCCTGGCTGCACCGGTCTTAATACCAATTCACTGGTCGTCTTCACGTACTCACAATAGTGATCAAATGTCTGAAGCAACAAATTTGGTAAAGAGCCCGAAGAAAAATTTAACGCAGCAATGTCAAATTCGGATGATTTCTTCAGTACAGATGTTAAGGTCATTGTCTTTCCTGATCCTGGAGGTCCACACAAAATGAATGGTTTTTTTAAATTTAACCATCCTTCCAAAACTGTTGCGTGCCTTATCGTATCCATTGTTTCAATTACAAGTGTCGCATCGGATACTTCTCCTCTGTCTACATCTATCATTTCCACTCGCTCTTTCCAGCAATGCCATTCTCCATCTTCAATGCTGGGTTCGTAATCTAACAGCGTTCTTGGCGCACCCGACGAATCAGTGTCGTCCATTTGTCTACTTCTCGACAAATCGGTTGGCAACGGTATAGAACATATGGACTCAACATATATTGAAAATTTTTCCCTAGCTTCAAGATTTAAAGAACCACCTATTCCCCACAATATGCTCATGACTAGCCATTTGGATATATACTTCTCTATATCTCCATCTGTTATGGCGTTATTTGTTTTTTCATTTTTTACAACTAAATTGTCAATCCCCTTTTCTAGCAGAAGGAATGTACTTTCAATAGCCCTTATATATTCATAATCCATCACGTGGTCGAAATTGTTAGCACCCAAAAGACACTGATGAACAAATTCGTTTTCTTCAAAGTAGTCGCTAATCAGCTTTATCGACCTAGATGCAATGCTATTAGGAGAACATACATTCAATTCATCTTCATTTTCATCAAAAAATATGTGAGAATTTTTCTTCATATGATCCATTAAATTGTCACTCATCCTTATATTTTCGTGACTACCACTCAGGGAATCATTTGATGTCCTCTGCATCGTCGTGGAGTCATTCATATGAGCACTGTCATTCCGAATGGTGGTGCTCTCGTTGTTGTTCATAATGAAGGCCTTAAATCGGTCCATTTGGCGCGGGTAATCATGATTACCATATTTTAGCTTTGCCAACTTATGCTTAAACAGCAGGGTGGGGGAGAGAATATCCCTAGAAAACCATATCATACCACACCTACTGACAGTCGCCAATGTAGCATGCTTCAACGTATCCACTTCGAACAGAATGCGCACACTTTCAGGTATCGGCAAACGCTCTCCATTGGGCAAAGTCAACAATTTATTATCATCCAAAACACTATTCAAATTTTCAGCCCATTCAGGATCTACATCTCCATCAAAAATGATCCAGTGTCTCCTCGTAGCATTCCCAGACTGTGCTGAATTGTAAAGAATTTTTCTTAATATAGCTGTAAAAACTCCATCGGTCCACTCCAAATTTATGTTGTCTAATTTCCCATATATTTCTTCCTTGTCTAAAGACTTGGCATCGATAATGTAACTTACCCCTTTGATGTTGTCTAAGGCTTCCATAGCATCTAGCAATACTTTCCATGCGCTACTTTTTCCTGTTCCAACATCCCCCACTAACATAACCCCGTGTTGCAATTTCATTATCTGATATATCTGGCATATTTTCGTTACCCACTTCTCCTCAGGGGTATAAAACCTTGACTTGCATATGCGATGTATTTCGTTCACTAGTGCCTTTTCTTCAAAGGGGGCTACATTTATGTTCGGGAATACTCCCGTTAATAAGCTCCTTATCAGAAGAATATCACTCGAAACTAGTTTTGGATAAACAGTATCGCACACTGATTTTAGAAGTAAGTTTTGCTCCATTTCGACTATGCTCTCGGTGGAACTGTCCGTCTTGGCGTTCTCCCCCTCTTTATTGATTCCTGTGGTGTTATCTATATTTGTTCCTTCTTCCCCTCCACCATGTGCACCTTCCAAAAGAGCTTGTCGTTTCAAATTCCCTGCAGAATTTAATACACTCTTGAGTGATCTCAATCCAAAGTCGTAATGAGGCTGTTTGGATAGTTGCTCAGAACATAATTCAAAGAGAGACACAATTTTACTTGACAAATGCTCTGCACTGATAAAACCTTGTGAAAATAAAGTTACTTCAACTATGAGTTGCTTATTCGGCTCAATCATGGCGAAACTTCTAAAAAGTTGCTTCAGATTGTCAGGCAAGTTTGACCTCCCAGCGTACCCCGGATTCATGGTTACAAAAATGCCTACATTTTTATTTAGCCCTATTTTTTTGTTCAAAATTTCAATTTCTTTTTTTCTCTGAGCCAAACTCATTTGAATCGTTAAAATTTGTTCAGACACAGCAGACAGGATTCTTTCCTCTAGTCTGTTAAACTCGTCGAAGCATCCCCAAGCGCCCACTTGACACAAACCAACGAAAATTCTCCCCATAGCCGTGAAGTCAAACGACTCATCACAGTTAAAAACTAGAACGTATCTTCCAAGTTGAGCCCCCAGTGCCTTCACACTTTCAGTTTTCCCCGTGCCAGCAGGTCCAAAGGGATTCCCCCCCAATTTCATCTTCAGTGCCTGGGTTAAGGTTAAGAAGCACGCATCTGTTAATTTAGTTTGAACTAACTTTTCGCACATGCCAAGGTATTCATACCCGTACTCGAACGTTGCATCTGCCATTTTTATCAACAAATTCACGTCACTGTTTTTTTTGCTAGAATCCCAGTAGAATCTCATATACTGAAGCCAGGTAAAATTATGGACGCTTCGAACGTTTTTTTCTATGAGGACACGTATAACATCTCTCTGATGAACCAACTCTGTTATCATTTGAACAATTTTTTGTCTTGTCCTGTGATCCCTCTGCTTGACTACGCTCACGGCTAAAAATTCTAAAAGGGAAACACATATCTTTTCGCTCCTTTGGAAAATGTTTTTCCCAGGATTCTGCTCATTGGAAGAAGTATCACCACTTGTGTCCCCATTTTGCATATCCCCTTCAATGTTGGAGGTCCAAAGTATTTGCAGGCAGAGTAAAACAATTTGGTTGGGATACTTTGATGCCCATTCCAGAATTTTGTTGTTTCCTCTACAGTTGGCGCATTCGAGAACATCCATCTGTAGGATTTCCTTAGCAGCCTTGTCTAAAGAATTCTGCAGAGTAGCCTTCATGTAACTCTCCAACGTTATGAGCCACTCTTTTAACGTTTTATAGGCACTTAAACAAATAGGCTCTTCAAAAAATATTTCCTCTCCTTCTCTAGACGACATTCCAAGTATCACATCACTGGTGTTCTCCTTTATGATGAAGGAGCTAATGCCTGCAAACATTTTGTTCACATTTCTTTGGATTACCTTAGCATCCTTCGAATTTCCAATCATTTCTAGTAAATCTTCATCCCCCACAAAATAAAATCTTGGAAACTGATTCCTTTGTTTCTCTAGGTACTCTCCCAACGCCTTCTGGATCTTAGACAGAGAATCGGATAGCCGATCCAGCTGCTTTTGAAATCCTTCCATCTGAAAAAGTTCCATCAACTTGGGCTTCTCACTCGTTTTCCTCATGATGTTAATAAAATCAGTATCGATAATCTTGAACCTGTTATATTCTTGAGGTAGTAACGACTTGATATCTGAGGACCCTTTCAACACGCCTTCTAAGTATACCCACTTCCTCTGTACATTCATCCAGACATCTAACAAGTTTCGTAACCTATTTAACTTTTCATCCCAGGTGAGGGTCTCTTCTTCGAAGATTTTCACATAGGAAGATATCTTCATGGATTGTAGCGCATTGAGATGATCATCTATCGTCGAAAAAATGTCATTCCATCCTTTTATCAGTTTGCATTTATTCTGATATTGAACAAGTTCCAGTTCGTACTCATTCCAGGTATCCTTCAACCCCCTGAGGAATTCTTCCAATGCCATTTCTCCTTGTGACTGATTCAAAATTTCTCGTAGAGCATTTTCGTGTCCACTCAAATTGAGGGACCATAAATTACCTAGCGTTAACTTGTTGTAATATATCTTGATTTGCAACTTGTGCAGTATCAATCTCCAATGCCTATCCTTCAGCGACTCTGACTTGAGGTCCAATAACAATCCATACGTCTTTAAATATTGTTGTATTTCTTCCTGCACATTGTCAAATATTTCGTACTGCCTATACTTTGCGGGTATCCTCTTTATACAATCTAGTAATCCATTTAGAGTGTTTTTAACATTTTTGGGTTCTACATTACACCACAGCATTTTCTTCATCTCAGAGATGGTAGAATAAATAGATTTTAATTCATCCCATATGCCTTTCACACAAGCTATTTCTTCTTTCAAAATATTGGGCGATACATGAAACCCATTTTCCGATTCTTCGCTGCGAATCTTCATCAATTTTTTTATCTTTTCTGATATTTCATATTGTCCATTACTCACATCAATTCTACTTTCAAATGCACTTATAATTTGTAAAGCCTTCGTACTGTTTGTATTCCCATGGGATGGTTTATTTTTGTTCCACTCCTCAAATAAGACCTTAATGCTATTCTGCACGTTCGTATCGAATTCTAGCACTAAGCTTTGTATGTATGGGTAATAATCCTTTACCAACTTTATTTGATAACTGCATATTTGATTTACGGTTTCAACTTTTCCAATAACGTTATCGATGTGGACCCAGCTGATTGGAAAGACATAGCGATGCTTCTCCAGAAGCACTTCGCTCTGCTTTAACACATCACACCTACTATCCCATTCTGCACCTTTGGTACTAATCTCATTAATTTTTTCTATGAATTTATACACACTGTTGCATATTTTAGAGAGAACGTCCATATCGTGTGTATTGATAATTGCTATGATATCCTTTGGGGCCATAGACAAAATGTGCATGGCTGTAATATCCGACTCGTTCGTCACTTCTGCCTGTAGAGTTAGGTCATCCAAGGCCTTTTCTATCTCCGCCTTTAACAGCACAATTTTTTCTGATAACTTTTTAGAAAATTCAGATACTATTTCCTTTTGCCAATTTTCAAACTTAGAACTAACTTTCGACTGAAGAATTCTATAATCTATGACAATTGGTCCGAAGTTCTTTTCCGTATTGAGTGTATCAAATGTGTATTCAGTTTCCTTAATTTCGTTCATGAAGCCTTTCCACGCTTCTATGTCTTCACCAAAGCTTGTAATAATATCTCCTATTTCGATTTTCCACAGAGTATTATACTGCAGCCACATGGATTCGTATTTCCTCGCCTTTTCCACAGTATCATTAATGCATTCTATCGCGTCGTCGTACACTTTCTTGTCTATAAAATAGATGATGTGCCTGTAGGTGTTATCCAATATGATGTCACTTGCAATGTCACTATCCTTTTCTTTCCTTATTTGGATAGTTTCCTTAGTTCTATCTTTTTTCTGATATATATTCTTAACCCTAGGGATTCCGCAAATGATGTTTATGGCCTGCGCTAGTCTAGTGTACCACATTTGCCTCATCGTGTCAATCGAAGGGTGCAGATAAAACTTTTGATTGATTATCTTAAATTCGTGCGTCGTTTCCTTCATTATGAATTTTTTCCCCTTCTGGAAACCACTAGTCCAGTTTACAAATTCGCCTGTCCAGGCTTTTATGACTTCCTCAAGTCGTGATGTCAAAATTTTATTCAAAAGTATATTCAGCTCGTCAATCCAGATATGCACATTTCGGTAATGTTCCAGGTATAGCTCATCCGCTTTCTCCTGAATAGATTTCACCAACTTGGTAACTTCATCCCCCTGCATGGTTATTTCGCACACTTTTATCCTATCTAGAGTATCCAAAACGAAGGAATTTTTGCGGACTGCTTCATCCACCATGGACTCGAATGTGTTAACTACTTCGGTCAACTTCCTTACATATGTCTCCAGCACATCCGAATCCCAGTGTAGGCCAATCCCCTCCTTGATTTTCGCCTGGACATTATTATGTATGGATGCCACCAACTTGGTTATGGTCGAATTGAAAGGAACTGCCTTGGCTTCGTTCTCCATGAAGAGGCATATTTTCATGTAACTCCTAAACGTCTTCTGCAGGGTTAGCGCATAGGGGTATATCAGTTTTGTCTCATCAGCCTTCACCTTTATAGAGTAAGGCACTCTCAAATTGATGGACTGTAAGTATCGAACCTCCTTAAACAAGTTAAAAAATTCAAAATCGTAGTTTGCCACAATTTCGAAATTTTTTACTCCCAACTTTTTTATCTTAATGATTTTCTCGTATATGTCGAACTTATCTGCGCTCTTTACCCCCTTGAGCCATTTTTCAAATGTCTTATTTTGCGACAGGAGAGTCTTAAAATTGTCAATACTCTGCCTCAAATTCTTTCCTTCAGAGTGTTGCTCCCATCCTCTCCCAAGAACATTTTCTATCCTTTTTAGGGAATCTTCCAACTTCCGTTCAATTTGTTTAGCCCAGATGATGGACCCAGCTACCAAAGGAATGTCTCTAATGGTTGACACCTTTTCGGAGGGGCTTTTCACATATCCATTGATGTACACCATTTGAAGTTTCCTTAAATCGTCTACAACAATTTGTATTAAGCTGTTTTGGTACTCTTGAATGGCGCCTCTAATTTTGGGTCTAAAAAACAACGGATTAAATTTAGAGAAGGCGTTAAACATTTCTGTGGATGTTTTGGCCCCTCCCAATTGGTCCCTCAACTTGAATGTAATTTGTGACTCCACTTTGTTAATTCTGGATTCGTAAGAGATTTTGGATTTTTCCCACAGCTCTTCCCCCGTTTTGGACAAGTCCAAAGCATCCAAGGGTAAAAAGATATCATACGCCGAATTTATATCCTTCAGGAGATTGACTCCCACTGTTCTGTCATCCCCAAACACCTTTGTGATAACCATCTTAAACTTTTGATGCTGTTTCCTAAATTTCCTTATTTCGTCTAATCTTTCTTGCAGATTTATATGTTCAAATACCATTTTGGCAGGTGCCCTTTCATTGAAACTCCTCTTTTTTATGAGTTCTCTCACCATATCCTTGAAAACCCTCATTTCGTCATTCCATAGGCGAAACACTTCCATGCATCCCGAAATGAGCACGTCGAATTCTTGGTAATCCATGCTTAGTAGTGCCTGCGGTAACAGTACCTTTTTGAGGGTGTTACCCAAATCTCTAGATAGGGCCTCTACAAAATTGTACGATCTAGATAGCGGATATTTCGTTGTATTTTTTAATTTCTTCAAATGGGTGAAGATAATTCTTACAGCTTGAATAATCTGCTGAACCGTCTGCGCACCTAGAAGATCATCTATGGGGAAATCCTTCATCAAAATGTTCACATTTAAGACGTACTCCTTTGATTGCTTCAGTTGGATGTCACTGTCGAAAGACATGGTTGCAAAGTACCTCTTGGCACTTTTCAAAATTTGTAATGTTAAAAGAACTTCAGGAGTCCTTAGCTGATTTTCTAGTTGTAAAAGAGCATTTTCGTAACCGATCCAAAAATTTATTTCTGCTAATGCGCTTCCACTTTTGAAGTCTCCATTCAGTCTAGTTAGCTTCTGGATTTCTTCAACCCATTTGGTGACATCCTTTTGTAAATGATTTAGAAATTCTTGGGATTCACATAGCGCTTTTAACTTGTCTGGTTTTATTTCGTCTACGTTTGGATATTCCCGTACTAACTCCTTTATCCTTCTGTCTACACTTAAGTTTATTATAGGAATATTCAAATCGATTTGAGCATTCTTCATCGATATGAGAAGTTCATTTAACTTCTTCGACACGTTCGTCATTAGAACGTTGGAAAGTTTATTTTCTCCTTCATATGTTAGGTATTTATTTCCCCCTGGATTGGTATTCATGGCAGATGAACCAGCCAGACCACCGCTACTTTCAAGCTCTTTCCTGGAATAACCATTTGGAATAGAGTCCTTAGCATCTGCATTGTGAGTAGCACTAGACGCGGCATCAAATATGGTGTTAAAACCTTGCGATAAATATAAGTATACTAAATCGAGGGGAGTATCGCAATCGTGTTGTCCACAGACAAACATGAGCAATTCGCTAGACAAGTTTGTTTTATTATTTCCTTTCTCTATCCTATCGTGCATGGATAAAAAGTTTTCTTTCTTCCTTTTCATGAAAGCTATGGCAACACTTTTGGTCACGCATTTGTAGTTTATGTTCAGCTCAACGAATAGAACATGCCCTGGTTCCTTCTCCAACTTCGCTCCGCGTTCCGCACCTGTGGTTGCTGCGGATGGTGGTGCGATTACAGTTGATTCTTCTTGTTCAGCCCCTTCCTGGGTGGCACTTCCTGAGTGCCCGTTTCTGTCCGATCCCTCATTATCCGCGTCTTCTTTTTTTTCCTTCCCGATCACGATTAGGTTTACATTCTTATCGGCCATAAATCTTCTTATTTTCTCCTCTTCCTTTTTCGCCAACACAGATTGTAGCTCCTTCCTGGAGCAGTCCAAAACGGTTGGACATATTTCAAGGAAATAGTTTATCAAGTGCGTCTTCTCCAGCTCCATTTTTTTGGGGAAGTGGGGTTCCTCCTGAAATAGGTTCGTCTGATTGGGTTACCTAACTTTCGCAGCACTTTCCCTTCTCCTTCTTGAGGAATTCACAAGTTGGTTCAAGAAATCGCCCATCAAACTTCCTACACGTGCCTCCGTGGACACACCCTCCTCATTGCAGTGCCGCTAATAGGTGAAATTACAGACACACGAAGTGGCTTCACCCCCTTTAGCTCCACAAAATAAGCGCCCCAATGGGGAATTTCCACACATGGAGGGAAAGTCTATGACGGCGCAAAAAAAAAAAAAATAATTAACGCGTGACTAATTGTACATACAGTTACATATTCTCGAAGGGCCTGCACATGCAACGAGGGAAATGAAATATATTAAATACCCCCTATAAGCCCACTTCTCGTCAAAGCAACGAAGGCGCAAAAAAGGTAGAAAAATTTTAACACACTGTTGTGCAAATACCAACTTTATTCTTGTATATCTTTTTCCTTTTTTCCTTTTCGTTAGAACAACAGACGTAGAGTGTACAATGCAAAATATATATTAACAAATAAGTTATATCAAAAAAAAAAAAAAAAAAAAAAAAAAAAAGCCTGTCCACAGGGGCGTAAAAACTAACACAAAAATAATTTCATTGAATTGTGGACTTTCCGATTTTATCACAAAGTCCTATATTAACATTTACCCGCAATTTTTTTTCACCACAAAGGGGTATACATACAGGAAAAGTTTTTTCCTTTTATGAGATAACATAAATCACGTAGACAAAATATGCTACGTATATATTAAGCACTTTTTATGCAAAAATAAAGGTCCTTTTTTTTTTTTTTTTTTTTTTTTTTGTGGAAGGGGGGACGTGTGCAAAGATTCCTACTTACAAAAACAGTGCACGGAATGCACCCGGTGGAAAATAACCTTTTTGTTCTTTTTTCCTACGTTTAATTTTCTACTCTATTTTATAAGACTGACATATCGTACAAAATTGGCGAAGACTTCAATTTTTTTTTGTCGATTAATACCAGAATAGATCTTCACAAAATAGTCATTTGTTCTGCATCACGATGGAAATATGAGAAGTCCACTAAGCACATGTACAATATGCACGTATTTTTTGGAAAAAATCAGGGCACATGTTCTCATAGCGGCAACATGCATACATATGCACATTTCTCATAATATATTTGTGGACAACTTTTTTGAAGAACGCCTACAACCCTTTTGTGGCAAAAAGTTCTTCCTCCTCAAAAAGAGCAATTCGAAAAAAGGAATTCCCTCGCCTTTTATATGCCGTTATTATTTCTTTGGTTATGCGTGCATGAACGGGTTAAAAAAAAAAAAAAAAAAAAAATGTAATATGAAGGTGTGCATGCGTGTAAGCGTGTAGGCTTCAAGCGGTGGAAATGCTTCCAACTTATCCACACTGCGAAAGGGAAATCTTCACCGCTTTCTGGACAAAAGGACATCATAACAACCAAGAGTTTTTTATTTTTATTTTTTTTCGATTCGTTCTTCTCATTGTAGAGAAGTTCCCCTTAAAAAAATTTCCCCTATTTTTTTGCTTATTAGCATTTCTTCATGAAGGGGGGGATACATACGCGCAATTATGTATGTACACCCACGAGAAGTAAATAATCCTCCTCATTAACATCCTCACCCTGCAAATTATATAACCTGCAATAAAAAAAAAAAAAAAAAAAACATCATTTTCTGAAAATCGTGTAAACTTACCAGTTATTTTAAGGTCCCATACATGTACATGTACACACAGACAAGTAAATACCCGTGTGTAACGTGAATATAGGATGTACAGGTGCTCACTCATCCAAGTGCGCTTCTCCTCTATTAGCCGTGTTTGAAAATGAGAAATTCCACGTGATCTAGCTTAAAATGTAACGCATTGTACACTTCGTGTGTACAGAAGAAGCCAAACTTATATCCTATAATAATATGCCACCCCTTTTCATTATAATCGAAAATTTCTTTTATTTTGTCTCGCAATGCTATCGTCGCGCATCTCCAGGAATTTATTTTATTGTTATTTATGTTGTGGTACACTTCCTTTGCTACATTTATTAGCTTTATTTTTTTTTCCTCGTTCATATGTTCATACAGAATGTTACATTTAGGTTCCTCCATTGTTTCGCAATGTGTGTGCCTGATTTTTGGCATGCACTTCCGTTCGTGATTGCTTACGGCCGTATTCGCGCTCTGCTTTTTCTTTACCGATGTTTCCAGAGGCCAATATTTTTGCATGTGCGTACTTCGATCATTTTGTAAGAAGAGTACCTCCAAATGTAGGCAAATTGGGGAGAGAATAAAAAAGGATTACGAATCAGGAAAAACTGAACTCGCTAATAAAAAAAATACTAACGCCCTTGTGTGCCTTATCCTTTTTCTTTTTTTTCTTTCAAAAAAGAAATAACATCTGTAGACTTGCAAGACAAGTTCTCGCGTTACGGTTCGTAAATATGCATAAGTAATTCAAAGCGGTCTCATTTAAAATTTGTTCACTTCGCATAATTCCTCCATATCACCATTATGTGGTGAGAAACTTATGTTCACGTATGTTATTGTAAAAGGGAATGCGCGATGGAAAAAAAAAAAAAATAATAAGAACGAAACGGAGTGACGTGAAATCAATTGGGTCCACTGTTCCTTTCAAGTGAGACCCTTTTTCTGGGCACCAAAGACATAAGTTTAAGATGAGGGATTTCCCGATTTCCCATCAAACACACATCAAATTCTCCTTCTCCATGAAGAATGCATAACGAGCTAATTTTGAGAAAATTGTCCCCTCCTAAGCTACCACTATTGTTTACACATTCCCCCCTCCCCCCCCCAAAGCAGGATCCAAACGGGTGGATGCCTCTCACCGCGGTTGAAATTGCATGGAAAAAACATTTTTGCAAAATAAAAATGTAGGAAAAGGTTATTTGTTTATTTTCCCCACGGAAGTTTTCCACAAATGAGTAATAGAGTAACATATTACGACGTTCCCACTATTTGCGAAAGGAATACTTTATGGCTCTTCGATTATAGCCAATGAGTGTTTGTACAACAGTTCGTGAAGGAAAAAGGGTGTTTCTCCTTTAGTGATTGTGCGTCATTTTTATGTGTACATGCAATTTGAATGACTTTCAAAATAGGAAAAAAAAGAAAAAAGGGAAATTTGGTAGCACACATCCCTTTCAGAAGTCGTCATTTTTAAAGTAACCCCCTCATTCAATGCAACTGTGATACCATAAAAATAAAGCTGTTATTTCAAATGTAGGAACATTACTGCGAAGCGTGTGAAGGAGTAAAGTTTGTCTTTTGCTTATCTGTTAAGTCCGTATTCTTTATTATACCTTGGGGATTTTTCCCACTCTCTGCACACTCCGCAAGTGCTACCAAAAAGTAACCCTCTTACGCTTTTTACACTCTATTTTTTGCGTTTCCATACGTGGGTCATAAATAAATGTAATTTTTTTTTTTTTTTCTTTTGCCCTGCTTTCTTTTCTTTTAACGTAAAAACATGATATATAGATATATAATACAAAAATGAACGAGGAAATTGGGAAAAAGAATTTTGCCACTTCTCAAACGCAACACCTGCGGGAAAATGCAGCATACAAATGTGCGTATATGTTCAGGTGTACACACACAAACATGTTGTATTTTCACCCATCCGTTTCTTGCACCTTCTGTAAAAATGCGAATGGTCAGTATTGTTCCAGTTCAGTGCACGCACTGATGCTATTTTTCTTCGAAAGGGAAAAACATAAAAGTTGTCATTCTCTATCCACGCTATGTCAGTGCGTTTGTCCATTTTTTTTTTTTTTTTTTTTTTTTTTTTTGTCGTCTTTTCTTCCATTTGTACTCCTGTGTGATGAGGAAAAAAAAAAAAAAAAAGAAAAGGTGCACATGGTCTCTTCACCTCTAAACTTCCTAAACGGAAAAGTAACAATTTTTACCCACAGCACAAGGAAACAAAATTATACACCTCTTGCGAATAACAACTTCGTGACGTAGAAAAGGTCAAATCCAAATTATGGTGCCCGCACGACATAGCGCACATGATGCCAAAGCGGTTTTTAACTCAAAGGAAGAAGACCTGTTTTATTTATTAAAAAATCGCAGTACGACAGAGGATCATAGGAAAAGGGTGAAGATTAAATCCTTGGATGTGCTGATCCAAGGGTTCCTGCGCGACGAAAGGGGCATTTTCGAGAAATACAGGTCATGCGAATTGGATAGCCAAAATGGAGAGGATTACACAGAGGATTGCCCAACGGGTGAACCTAGCAAGGACAACCCAGAGGACGAACGGAACAAAAAAGTGGGCACCCAAAAGGAGAGGAAACCGCCTCCCATCCACTACAACGATGAATACAACGACCTCCTATTCTTGTCCAGGAAAGACATGGACAGCGAGCGCGTCCACTTGAAAAAAATCCAAAATGCAACCACCGAAGTGTGCAACAGCTTAAAATTTTACAAGGCAGAAAATCATGACACGTATAAATTTAGGCCAACAAATATAGACACAGACATTATAAAAATAAAACACGATTTAGAAATACTCCAATATAGCGACTACACAAATTGCCCCGGTAATGATATCGAAAAGAAGGCCTTACGAATGGTACAAGAAAAATGTAAAAAAATTGTCCAAGGACTAAATTTTAACTACGATTCGGTGGATGTAAGTGAAGTTATCGATATTTTAAATGTCATCACCACTCCAGATTTTGATGAAAGGATAGACAAATGCAAGTACTTGAAATTATTCTTAAATAAATATCATTATGTGTATCCGTATGAGGATATTCCTCGCTTGAGAAAAATTAGAAAATACATGAGAAGGAAGCATTTGACACGAGGAGATTTCTACATCGACCATAATGACATTTCGAAATTTTACTTAAAAACTAATTTGGAGAAAATTATCAAAAATGAAGAATTCATAAATAATATGCTAAATTTGCATATAGACAATGGGAAGTTTTGGGTTCAGATTGTGCACAACATATGGATTCCTCTGGCCATGGAAATTTTCAACACCACGCGTAATTCGTTTTATTCCTACCTAATGAATTATGAGAGTGATGCGTCTGTGTTGGATCAGTATGTCTATTCCCGTGAAAACGGGAAGTTTTACAAGTTCAGCCACTACATTTTTACGGGTAGGCCAAAGCGTTTGCCGCGTCGTTGTACACGACTACCGTGTGCTCCTACTCATACAGTGTTGCCCCTTTATGATGAACCTCTAATTTGGTAAAATTGTACATTCTTATTTTTACAATGTTTTTCCTGCAGGCGCCCTGTTCAGCGGAGTGCCCAGCATCTACCGACTGCTCATGCGCCTCCACGCGTATAAGTACAGCGAACTTCGAATTAACATGATGCTGGAAAAAAATAGCCACAACATTTACGACGACATGGTCATATCGAGCCTCAACTACCACATTGACGTCATAAGGAACTTGTTCCCCTTCTTTAAGGAGTACATAAATATCGACATGGAAAAAATCGTCGAGAGCTTTTTCGATTCGGCTTTTTTCGACCTAATTATGAATTCGCTAAGAAAAGAAAATATCGAAAAGGTAACGGTCAGCCAAAAGTACTTAACATTTATCAACTCATTTTTCTTAATGATAACAGAATTCCTATACGGAGTATCCAATAAAAATTGCCTGGAGAGAATAAACGAAAATCAGATAAAACTGCTAGACATATTGAAGGAAATTTTCTATGATGACATGAACATACTCATAGGGAGAGACGTTCTTCTTTTCGTCGCAGATTTATTGTGTCTATACAAACTAAGATCAATTTATATAAAAAAAAAATATTGCGATCATATACTACAAATGACCGAAATTATTAAAAATGCGTATTACCATAAAAGCTCTCTAACAAATGAAAATACATGGAAACAGGTGTACGTAATAGCTGTTAAAATTCATCATTTTGTTTCTTGTGCACTCCAAAGACAGCAAACAGTAAAGGATAACATTATGTTGCAAGAATTGACAATAGTGAACAGATACTACTTGAATAATTTAAAACAGGAAAACTCCATAGGAGAATTTTATTTTTTAAAAAATATAAATTATGGTATTTACTGCTGGAATTCTGTATGCAATAAATATCTCAATGTTCACCATTTTGAACATAACAAAAATAATTTTGATTATTGCCCTGGTTGTTACATTGCTACTTACTGCTCAGAAAAATGTAGATTAACTCACTTATTATCGTCGCACCATAATGTCTGCGTTTATTTTAAAACTGTTCCTTCGTTCCTCAAGTATAATGACCTTGAAGATGACCCTTCCTTCCAGCAAATGAAGTACTTAAACATATTTCAGCACATTGCCACTTTCGACCGGGGCAATGACACGTACCAGATTATCTACTGAGTTGGGGTGTCTCTCTCCTGGGATGGACACACCGGTGTGAACTTCGCAAAAGAATTCATCCTCTGCATCCGCCTGAAATGACGACTATTTCAAACAAATTCGTTTCCCCACTGGTTGTGGCTTCTTACCATGGCTGCTATGCCACCTATTTTTTTTTTTATCAAATTTTCAGCAAAAGTGCGAAAAAGCACAGTCCCGTTTGGTAAACTCAGCCTCGCTCCAGTACGTTCTAACAAATATGCACAGAAAGAAAAAAAAGGTGCATGGCTCTTCGGGGAGAATCTTCAATACTGCTTTTCTGGTATCCAGCCCTTTTCTTTATCCCTACGAAATGGGAAATGGATGTCATTTTTGAAAAATATAACAGGCCCATATTCCGCCACATAGGACGGGGGTACACACGCATGTACCCACACATATGACCCAGTATGTATCCACACGTATGTGTGGCACCCCCTCATTTAGCGCCTCCCTTTTTCTCCTTACGTATAAACAAATCTGTTGTATCTGGCCCGCTCGTCCGATCTGTGCAAACTCGTTCCGTTTCTCTTCCGCTCCTCGATAATTTGCCGTTCTCGGAACTTCACATACTTGGGGGGGGAAAGGATGGGGATATGCAAATGTCGTCACGTGCGCACGCAGGTACATGCGCAAGATGTTCTTGTAAATCTTGCGATTGACACTTTTCTTCCATTTCGAATGGGTATATTTTTTTTTCTCTCCCAATTTTCGCCATTTACGTTCCTTTTTCACGTACCTCGAGATTTTCATACTTCTCCAGGCATTTCCTCATTTTAATCATCACGTCTTTGCATCGCAGAATTGTCCACAGCCTTCCCACCGAACACTCCACGTAGTCATCAATTTCCGCCCTACAAAAGGGGTCATGTGGAAAGTGAGCATTCCCATGCAGGAAACGGTATCGTCTACATAAACATGCACACATTCCTATTCTCCTGGTGCCCTCTTGACCCATCAACCGCACGTCCATTTTTACCTGCATTTGTCTCGTAACTCCCGGGACAATATTTTCTGAGCTTCCTTCTTCTCCTTCTGTTCAATCACTACAGGGTAAGAAAAAAAAAAAAAAAAAAAGGGGAAGGAGGAAACGATCATGCCATGTGTTACATGAACAGGTAACTTTATAAGAACGCACAGAAGCATGTGGTCATACTAATACCAACGCATTAAAAGCATAACTCTGTGTATGTGCTAAACAACAAGCAGTTAGCCACTTTCTGTGATGCTACAAGACGTGGTTCACTCACGAGTGGCCTCCTTAATTTCGAAGTATGGAATCCTGTTGTTCCTGTTATTTTCTATAAAATCCTTTGGGAGCGATTTTTCAAAATTCTCCTTCGTTTCTTCATCGTAGTTGTTTTTTATGGCCTTCTGCTCTTCTGTTCTTCTTATGGGGGTCCATATTTTCCTCATTTTACGATGGCATGTTGGTTTGAATTTTCACATGGGGAATCCGCAACTGGGGGGGCTCTACCTATGTGGCATGTCGTGGGTTGATAAGTTTCTCCTCCTAAGAGGGAGCATACACATACCGGGTAGTATCAATTTGGGGAGAAATTACTATAAGGCAAAAATTCTATTTTGATCTGCACTGAATTTTCGTTGCTTTTAGGGATCTATCTTGATATTGTCAATTTTATTTGGATACTTGGGGGAAAGGGAAAAGGACCTTGCCGCCTTTTTATGCATGTGAGAAGGATTCGCAGAGCGGAAAAGAAATTACGCATACGTATGCTTTAGGAATGTTCCTGTTTGTGCACTTGAGCATATGCCCGCGTAACCCATTTGAATAATAAGTTCCGAGGGAAAAAACTCTCCATAGGGCTAAAGCTGCCTGCTCGCGCTTTGAATAAGCAAAAATGTGGGGACGTTTTTCCCCCTGCAATTTTTCTACTCTCACTAAGTAGTGCTACCAATGAAATGGTAACTGAGAACATTCCTATGACACAACGATAGAGAAAAAGATTTCGTTCCTTTTGAAACCTATTTTTTTGGGGACACACTGCTCAATAATGTATGTATTGCACGCTCACCTTTTCGGTTGGATTCGTTCGCGTGGACTCCCCTTTTTTTCAAGGGGGGCCTTAAAAATTGTAAAATTAAAAATTATAAAATTTTCACTTTAAAATGGCATGATGCTAACAAAGGATTAATTTCAAAAGGGAAAAGAAGTGGGCATATATTTGCGCTTAAATAAATATTCGCGCAGTTCCTCAAATATGGACAATTTTCTTAACAAAAAAAAAAAAAAAAAAAAAAAAAGGGACAACAAAATTTAATGCTGACCATTGGAGTGGTGAAACGGTGAAATGATTTGAAGGTTACAAAATATGGTTCACACACAAAAAAAAAAAAAAAAAAAAAAGTACGTCATATGCGATGTGCACATAGGTATACGTAACTACATACTTGATTGCGCATGTATGCGCCAACGTGTATACTCTAAACCACTGCTAAGGCAACATACAACGGTAGACGCAACTGTGCCTGCGTAAAAGGTGGCTAACGGCGGGGGAAGAAGCAATATACACCAGCGCTTCGCTTCACCCCCTTATTCTTTTCAGTAATCCCCAAGTTGGCATCTTTGTAGTTTGTTCATATTGCGTACATGACACTATTCCGGGCTCCGAATGTTTGCCATCTCATTGTAACAACCTAAATGGGTACTGCTCCAGATGAACTACGAGTTTACCGTGTGGTAGCCATGTGGCACTTACGTCATGGAAATGTAGTACTGGCCTCGTACCACCTCCGTACTAGTCCCCACAGAGCGGCATGTTAAACTGCGCTGCTACCTTGTTATACCTCTCCTTAATCTGGGGGTGGTGCAAAACCACGCCGTTGAGTTGGTTCCCCAGGGTGATCCAGTTGCTCCTAATATTGTGGGGCCGCCCGAAAAGCTCGATTTTTAAATTCTGTGGACACATTCGCTCAATTAGGGAGTAAATTTCGTCGGGTTTCCTAGAAGTTTCTCTCACCTCCGAGACGATGACATTGCAGTCGATATTTCTGTTAACAAGGGGGTTTCCTTTGATGCCAACGAGGCAATGCTCCTTGGAGTGATTCAGCCAGTGGCCAGTCCTACCAGTTCTTATAATTCTTTGCAAGTGATTTGTTTTAACCCATAAAATTTCTTCTACCCTTTTGTAACCCCATATTTGTAGGCACTCCCTTGCCAGTTCCATTGCCCTACCAGTGACCCACAGAAAAATCATGCCTTCATCTTGTATTAGCTGCACAGGTAACAGCTTCATTTCATTATCTGTCATCGTTCCGTAGGGTAAATCCATATGAATATCCCACGGAGGATCTGCCATCACGACACTAACGTACTGGTTGAAGATACTCAAGTCGAAGTTCCTTAAATCGCATCGTATCCACTGAGGTCCATAAGTATTATCCGTCATGCTAAAGATTTCGACCTTCTTCTCGCTCACGCATTCTTGATGTCTACCTACTGCCAGGTCATCTTTATCCACCGCATAATGAACAAATTTACACGTTTCAATATGCCTGCAAGTGTCTAGATAGGAGCAATCTCCCAGTGATACATCTGTATGCTCGGATATAATTTTTTTAAAATGAACTTTGTTGCATTCTTTGTTGTGCTTTTGGCATGCCTTTTTGGTTAAATATGGACATATAATTTTTACAGAGTCATCTTTTTTCTGAAACTTTTTTATTCGCATTTCTTCTATCACTGTTGGTGCTTCTATTATAGATAGAATGTTGGTCTTTTCCTGTTTTATTTTCTTTTCCTTCGCCGTTGGTTCGTTTAGTAAATTTTCTAGATAATTTACTTTGTTGCTACCACTGCTGTTGTTAACAGGTGTGGCACCGTCACTCTGATTATATTTATTTCCGCCTTGGGTACCGTCTCCATATTTTGCTTCATATTCCATGGCATAATTGGGGTTTTGAATTTGTTTTTTTTTTTTTTTTTCATTTTCTTGCAGAAGTGAGTTGTATGTGTTACTCCCTCTCCCGTCTGTCCCCCCGGTACTTCGGTACTCATACGGGATTTGCATACCCCCCGCGACCATAGGCATTTCTTTTTTATCTTCCATATATCCTCTGTCACTCTTTTTTGTGCCTCTTCCTACACCTATTCCATCTCCCCCTCGTGAGCCACTCCTACCCTGTTGAAACAAAAATTTGGTAAGTAAATTCTTCACATTCTTTATGTAAATAACTTTTATTATAATGCTTATGCCTACGTTTTCAATATCAATACAAGCGTTCTCTATCTTTATTTCTTTATGTTTTTCCAAATTGGGTTCACTTGAATTCATACCAACTTGATCCTCTTCATCTCTGCTGTTACGGGACATATATGTGAGTACCTCATTTAAAATGTTTATTTTCAATAACTTTACATTTTTCCTATTTCTGTTTTTGATTTCTCTCAATATTTCGACAGAAGACAGAGACATATTCATCTTATCTTTATTTTCATTTTCCTTCCCACACATTTGTAGCAATAACTTGCAGGTGTAAATTAACAAAGTTGCGCTGTCGTTTATTTCAATGTTACTTAAGTTGGTTAGTAACTCATATGCGGTGGTACCAGCTATGGGGGTTCCTTTCTTGTCCCTTTGCTTCGTAGGTTCTACATCCTTCGTACACATGTTTTCATTCACCGAGCGGGAGCTATGTGCGCTTTGACTCACATTGGAGGAGTCTCTCCCTAGTTTTCCGGGACGGATACTCCACTGTTCTGCGCCATCAGGCGTGTTGCTTCTGCTGAATACGGGGTTATCCTTATTCCCCCTCAGAATTACTTTCCTGTGGTTTGCGTCCAACAGGGGTTCCTCCTTCCCCTGCCACGTAGATTCACTAAAATGTGACCGGTCGACGTCGTGTCCCCGATCATCCGGATTTCTCCTGTCGTTTTTCCTATGACTTATCTGACTATAGCCACCAGAGTTGCTGCCCTCGGGGGGGGCCCTTCTTCCCTGGTTCCCCCACTCATCCCGCACGCGGTGTTCTTTATCTCTCCTTAACGTTTGTTCGATTTTACGTTCATAGGAATTCTCTTCATTTTTTCCTTCTCCTTTTCTTTCCTTCAAATTTGGTTCCTTCTTTTCTCCTAAATTATTGTCAATTATGTTTATGTTCCCGAGCAGTTCTCTTTTCCTTTTCAGATATTTCTCCCGGGCCAACGACATTTTAGGGGATTTTTTTCTTTTTCTTTTTTTTTTTTTTAATCCTTCAAAGCGCTCTCTAAGCCTTAACCATCAACCAGATATATGCAGGTATACGCTAACGGTAGATAAATGCGTTCATGCGTACGTAACATGCGAAGGGACACTCATATTCATACACTTACCATGTTTACTCTTCCTCTTTGGGGGAAGCAAATTTATGTTGCCACATATTCTGCCTTGCCTGCTCCCCCTTTAACCTTTCGCCTTTTCCCCTTTTTTTACGCACGCGCCGTGCACATTGATATGTATGCTCATATATGTATGAATCATTTTTTTTTTTTTTTTTTTTTTTTTATAATTTTTTTTCGTTATTTATTTCTTTTTTTCCTTAAAATTTCTTTCTTTTATCCCTTTTTCGACAGTTCCTCAATAGGTGTTATATCTTGTTCTCGTAAAAAAGTGTATAGGACATACGAGCGCGGACACTATATTACGGTTTCCGCGCAGAAATGGTGCGGAGGAACGCTTTTCAAAGCATAAATAATTAGACCTCTAACACAGAACGAAAGGAAGAATTATTAAAATAGAAAAAAATTATTAGGACAAAAATTTTCTAACTAAAAAAAAAAATAAGCACCTTGGATGTTCAGTAAAATGAAGTTGTAAACAAAATGAGAATAAAGTTAAGAATTTACCCAACAAATCAAAATAAAGTGGAAGAAAGAAAAAAATTTTTTTTCTCTATTATATTGATTACACACGAACATAACACTGTCATGCAACACACACAGGAAAAAAGAAGTTTAAGAATTAATAAAAAAAATAAAAAGGAAAAGGAAAAGGAATAAAAAGAAAAGGAAAGAAAAGAAAGAAAAAAAAGAATAAAGAAGGAAAAGGAAAAGGAATAAAAAGAAAAGGAAAGAAAAGAAAAGGAATAAAAAAGGAAAGAAAAGAAAAGGAATAAAAGAAAAGAGTGAAGGAATATTACGTGGCATAATAACGTATATTTCCTGGTCTTCTATTATTTGTTCCGGCCCTTTCCCCTCTTCCGATTGGTCGACGAGGTGGTTCATTATAGATGGTAGAAATATCGGTGGAGCTACCACCTAAGGTGGATGAGTCACCACCACCACCACCACCATCTAGGGTGGTGGAACCGTCGTCTCCTAGTGTGGAAGAATCATTCTCAGTGAAAGTGTCGTCAAAGTGCTGACGTCGACCAATAGATCTTCTTTCCATACTCCTTCCTCTTGTATTATTACTGCCACCAAAGAGGGATTTTTTTATTCCATCAAATACATCAGTATACTAAAAAAAAAAAGAAATATATATGTATATATTTGTATGTATATAAGTATATGTATATATGTCTATATATATGTATATGTATGTATATATGTATATATGTAGATGTTATATACATATTACTACCTGTTCTTTTTACCTTATATAAGGCAAATGCTACTGTAGGAAGTCCTATTAGTCCAACTGCGGAAGACACCGCTGTAGCAGGAAGTGTTGAATTCGTTGCAGGTGATGTGGGAATACTCACTTCCGTAGGTCCATGCACCTCCTGTGATTGACCTTCCATCGTCCCCTGCCCTTTTGATTTTAATGTATCAGCTTCCGAGAACAACTGTGCTAAGCAGGATAGGAGGTTCCCAATTTCTCTCTCTTCCCCGCCCGATAGAGGGGGCGAGTCCCCTTGAGTTCCTTTAGACTTCAAATCGTGTGGTTGGGGAATGTCGTTCTTATCTTTAAAGTTCGGCTTCCATAAGTTCGTCCAGAAATGGTCATTAGGATCTTCATTCGTTGCATCTAATTGACCATAAGCACTTTGTGCATCATTCAGATATTGCGTATATGCAACAGCGCATCCGGACCCGGCAGATTGGTTATTTTTTATGTTGTTCCATATTGTTCTATGATCGTAGTAATAATCGAATATTTTTCTCCGCTGGGTATTAAAATCTGCTTCCATACTGCTATTCATAAAGCTCCCCGCACACAGGTTGTTGGACGACCCATTCAATGTCTCGAATATTTGTTTCATAACCTCCTTAGGTGAAATTGCTCGGGAAACAGCACGCCCAAGTGAAGTAGGAAACCACGCGTTCAATTTGTCATGCAGCAGATCACCTAACCAAAAATAAAAAAAATCACACAATACCTCCACCTTACAGGGGGAAGATGGCAGCCGCGGTGGATCAACACTTCCTCCCTTAATTGTTGCAATCATGTTGGATGCATTACACCAAGCTTTGGCAATGTCCTTAGCAAGACCTCCCGCAGTATAATATTTTAAGGAATCCTGGGGTTGTCCTATTTTATCCTCCAATATTCCCTCTATTGCCCCTACCCAGGTAGCGTAATCTGGACACTTCTCTTGGACATCGTTGTTCCCTCTTTCAAAGTAGTTGTATATTTGTTTGGAGGGTAATTTATTTACATCACATGAATTCTGCAAAGAAATTGTTCGTGGAATATAAATATGCATACATACATACATGTATATATATATATATATATATATATATATATATATATATATATACCGTTGTTCTTACCATTCCTGAATTCGGTGCCATTTCCCCCCTATATACATATATTTACATTCTTCATGTATAAATGAAAATTTATATAAAAAAAGTGTTATTCATATATGTCTCCATTCGAAATGAATATATATATGAATTCCTTTTCCTGTTAAAGAATAATTATGAACGAAGAAAAAAAAAAAAAAAAAGGAACTTCCTATTATCCCTTCTTCAAAATATTGAGCATATGTTCCTCAAAAATTTTCATACACCGACAACATATATCATAAATGTATTAAATTATTATAAGAATATAAAAAATAGTAAACAGCCTATGAATAAATGTTCTGCAAAATACAAGAAAAATATAGAACATAAGTGGAATGATTAAATCTTGCATATTCTTCCTTTCATCCTTTATTCATATGGTTAAAGTAGGTATGGCCTCTTTTTCCCTATCACTCTCTCTCTCACTCTTTTGATTATTTCTATATTGCTATTTTACTTCATGCAGATCTTAATTGAACAAAAGGAGTGTAATTGTTTATGTAATCCACTTGGCAATAGTACCTAATAATTTAAAATTTTCTCTATGTAACCCTCTTTCGAATACTAATTCGTTAATGTTATAATTCGTTCATATTATAATTCATTATAATAATAATTCATTATTATTTCCGGATATCCTGAACTACTACTCTGCTCCTATGAACAGGAGAAGTGTAATTCCTTTCCCCCTTCTAATGAAAAAAAAAACAATTTGAACATCAACTCCAGCAGATGTCATTTATTTTATGTTCCCCCTTTGCCATTTCAATAATTATTAAAAAAAAAAAAAAAAAAGTTCCCTTAACAAATAGTTCATATAGATTATAGATGTAAAATATACAATTTTTCTCATTCCCTTTCCAAATGCAAAATAAACAATTATCCACCAGGATAAAAATATCGATTTATCCAAAATAAAAAAAAACAAAAAGGGAAAATAATATAAAATATATGGAAAAAATGTATTCCACATATAAAAACAAAAAAGTGTACGCACTATTCACATAATCATCCTTTTTACAAAAATGCACCCTACTCCATACCAACCATCCCCTTTTTCCCCATTATAATAAGTGCTGCATACTAATAATAATGATTTCCCTATTATCCTTTCCACCATTTTCGATAACTATACAACAAGCGCTTCATTTATATGCTTGGAAGGTTTATTAAAAAAAAATTGAAGTATATCCCCCTTCCTGTTAAATTTAATCCATACGTTTATATATGAATACACTTTCATCGATTCACTCCATTCGAACAAGTCAGTGGGCTCCAATTTTCAGGACTTATAGCTTCATGGTTCAGGGTTTTAGGGTTTTACGGTTTCAAGGTTTAGGGTTTAGGGTTCAGGGTTTAGGGTTTAGGGTTCAGGGTTCATCTTTCAGGGTTTAAGGTTCATGGTTTAGGGTTTAGGGTTTTCAGGGTATAGGGTTCTGGGTTTAGGGTTTAGGGTTTAGGGTTTAGGGTTTAGGGTTCAGGGTATAGGGTTCTGGGTTTAGGGTTTAGGGTTCAGGGTTTAGGGTTTTCAGGGTATAGGGTTTAGGGTTTAGGGTTTCCAGGGTTCAGGGTTTATGGTTACGGATTCAGGGTTTAGGTTTTAGGGTTTAGGGTTTCCAGGGTTCAGGATTTAGGATTCAGGGTTTTATGGTTCAGGGTTTAGGGTTCAGGGTTTAGGGTTCAGGGTTTAGGGTTTAGGGTCCAGGATTTAGGGTATAATGGTCTAGAGTTTAGGTTTCTGGGTATAATGGTCTAGTGTTTAGTTTTCTGGGTTCATGGTTCAGGGTTTACCATTTAGTGTTCAGGGTTTACCGTTTAGTGTTCAGGGTTTACCGTTTAGGGTTCAGGTTTTACCGTTTAGGGTTCAGGGTTTAGCGTTTAGGGTTTAGGGTTTCGGGTTTAAGGTTTAGGGTTTCAGGTTTAGGGTTTCAGGTTTAGGGTTTCAGGTTTAGGGTTTCAGGTTTAGGGTTTCAGGTTTAGGGTTGCAGGTTTAGGGTTTCAGGTTTAGGGTTTCAGGTTTAGGGTTTCAGGTTTAGGGTTGCAGGTTTAAGGTTTAGGGTTGCAGGTTTAAGGTTTAGGGTTTAGGGGTTCAGGGTTTAGGGTTTAGGTTTCAGGGTTCATGGGTTTAGGGTTCATAGGTTCAGGGTTTAGGGTTCACAGTTTAGGGTTTACAGTTTAGGGTTTACAGTTTAGGGTTTATGGTCTCAGCTTCACGGTTCAGGGTTTAGGTTCCGGGTTCATGGTTTAAGGTTCCGGGTTTAGGGTTCACAGTTTAGAGTTCAGGGTTTAGGGTTCATGGTTTAGAGTTCAGGGTTTAGGGTTTAGGCTTTTGGGGTTTAGGATTTAGGTTTTAGGTTTTAGCGTTTAGGGTTCAGGTTTTAGGGTTTAGGATTCCGGTTTCAGTTTTTAGGGTTAAAGGTTTAGGGTTTTCAGGGTTCAGGGTTTAGGGTTTAGGGTTTAAGGTTTAGGGTTTAGGGTTCAGCATTTAGTGTTTAGGGTTCAGGATTTAGGGTTTAGGTTTCAGGGGTTAGGGTTCAGGGTTTAGGGTTCAGGGTTTAGGGTTCACAGTTCAGGGTTCACAGTTCAGGGTTCACAGTTTAGGTTTTAGGGTTCACAGATTTAGGTTTAGGGTTCACATTTTAGGGTTTATGGTTTAGGGTTTAGGGTTAACGGTTTAGGGTTTAGTATTCTGGTTTCAGTTTTTAGGGTTTAGGGTTCATGGTTCTTGATTTATGCTTTAGGGTTCACAGTTTAGGGTTTAGGTTTCAGGGTTGAGGGTTTAGGATTCACGGTTCAGGTTTTACGTTTTAGGGTTGAGGGTTTAGGATTCACGGTTCAGGCTTTACGTTTTAGGGTTAAGGGTTCAGTGTTCACGGTTCAGGGTTTATTGTTTAAGATGAAGGATATTGGTTTCACACCTTTTGTCCTTTTTATTTTTTTTTTCCCCCTTTTTATATTTTATTGAAAAAAAGAAAAAAGAAAAAAAAATATATTCTTTCTTCCAATTTTTATTCTTATTTTGTCTGCAAAAAAATTTTTTTTCTTTTTTTTTTGGTGAAAGGGCATCCTTTGTTTTTAGAAAAAAACATTCTTCTTTTTTTTTAAGAACACACATTTTTTTTTTTTTCCTTTTTTTCCTTTTTTTCCTTTTTATATTTTCTTGAAAAAAAAAAAAAGAAAAAAATATATATTCTTTCTTCCAAATTTTATTCTTATTTTGTTTGCAAAAAAATTTTTTTTTTTTTTTTTTTTGGTGAAAGGACACCCTTTTGTTTATAGAAAAAAAAAAAAAAAACATTCTTCTTTTTTTTTAAGAACACACATTCTTTTTTTTTTTCCGCTTGCGAAAAAACATTCGTCTTTTTTTTAGAATACTTTTTTCTTTAAGAAAATTATTTTTTCTTTTTTCTCACTTGCGAAAAATATATTTTTTTCTTTTTTTTTTTTTTTTTTTTTTCTGCGTAAAGCAGGAAGATAAGCGCGCGCTCATATTGTGATGCGTCCGGTCCGCGAACACACAAAAAAAAAAAAAAAAAAAAAAAAAAGAGGGTGTATGATGAAATATATTACAGTTGCAAAAGGTCGCAAAATATAAAAAAAAAACACACACTTATCCGGCACAAGGAAAAATTGTGTGTACATGGCTGTTGGCACAAACAACCTTATAAGAGCATACATACACTTTAAACTAAAAATGTATACAGAATAACGAGAATATGCGGAAATGGCTGGGTTCAGCTCCCCGGGTTAAAGGTAAAGTTGGTTACGGGTTAAGGGTAAAAGTGGGTTCCGGGTTAAGGATAAAAGTGGGTTTCGGGTTAAGGATAAAAGTGGGTTTCGGGTTAAGGATAAAAGTGGGTTCCGGGTTAAAAGTAATGTTCGTTCTGGGTTAAGGATAAAAGTGGGTTTCGGGTTAAGGATGACGGAGGTTCCGGGTTAAGCATAAAAGTGTTTTCCAGGTTAAGGATAAGGTATGTTTTGGGTTAAGGATAAAAGTGGGTTCCGGGTTAAGGATAAAAATGGGTTCCGGGTTAAGGATAAAAGTGGGTTCCGGGTTAAGGATAAAAGTGGGTTCCGGGTTAAGGATAAAAGTGGGTTCCGGGTTAAGGGTAAAAGTTGGTTCGGGGTTAAAGATAAGGTGGGTTCAGGGTTAAAAGTAATGTAGGTTCCGGGTTAAAAGTAATGTTGGTTCCTGGTTAAGAGTAAAATTGGTTCTAGGTTAAGGGTTAAGGTGGGTTCCGGGTTAAGGATAAGGTTGGTTCCGGGTTAAGGATAAAAGTGGGTTCAGGGTTAAGGGTAAAAGGTGGGTTCCAGGTTAAAAGTAAAGTTGGTTCCGGGTTAAAAGTAAAGTGGGTTCCGGATTAAGGGTAATGTAGCATCATTGTTTAGGGTTAATGTTTGTAGTGTATAGGTTTAGGGTTTAGGGTTCACAGTTTTAGGGTGAAGGTGAATGTATGATTAGGGTTTAGGGTGAAGGTGAATGTATGATTAGGGTTTAGGGTGACAGTGAATGTATGATTAGGGTTTAGGGTTAAGGTCGAAGTAGCATCAGGTTTTAAGGTTAATGTAAAGTTAGGATCAGGGTTCAGGTTTAATGTTTGTAGAGTATAGGTTTAGGGTTCAGGGTTTACTGTTAGCATTTCAGGTTTTTAGGGTTCAGGGTTCAAGTTGTACCGAAGAAAATTTATTCATCTCATATGTGTAACGTTAAGAAGGTCCGGAAAGAAAAAATTCAACCCTTATATCATGCGAAATAAAAAAAATCTCCCATTGTAAAAAATTAAATCATGAATTTCTCTTTTTTTTTTTTTTTTGGTGTGTATGTAATTTTTTAGCATGAATCATCACATTTTTTGTAATTGTTTTAGGAACAGCTTATAATGATTATGGTATAGACATGGTTTTTATGATTATATGGAACGATTATATATTCTTTTTTTTACACGAAAAATATTATGAATACAATGTACATTTTTTTTTTTTTTTTCTCATTATTTGCTTTTTTTTTTTTTTATATTTTTTTATTTTATTTTATTTTACTTTTTTTTTTTTTTTAATAAAGTTTTAATTATATGAATGTTCTAGCGTTCTTCCACACTTTTTTTTCGCGGAAATCGTAAAATAGTGTTCGTGCGGAGGTGCGGGCGCGAGCGCTCGCGCGCGGATGTCCCATACATTTCTTTTACGAGAACAAGATATAACACCTATTGGGGGCAACTTTTCGCAAAGATGGAAACATAATTTAAGGAAAAAAAGAAATAAATAAAGAAAAAAAATTAAAGAAAAAAAATTAAAGAAAAAAAATTAAAGAAAAAAAAAAATGTGTGTTCTTAAAAAAAAAGAATGTTTTTTTTTTTTTCCAATAAACAAAAAGGTGCTCTTTCACACCAAAAAAAAAAAAAAAAAGAAAAAATTTTTGCAAAAAAAATAAGAAATAAATGTGGAAGAAAGAATCTTCTTCTTTTTCTTTTTATTCTTTTCTTTTATTCTTTTTTTTTTTTAAGAACAAATAAAAAGGAAAAAAAAAAAAAAATAATAAAAGAAGTTTAAAAAGAATAAGAAATAACATGAATATGCAAACTCCTTATTATGTCTGTTTATCACATAATTAAAAAAAGACAAAAAAGGGTATGAAACCAATATTTCTTCTTCCCAAATTAATTTACACTCCAAGGATATATATTTTCCAATATCATGACATTATGTCAAAAATTTTTGTGTGAGTGTGTATGTCTTTCCTTTCTGTATAATGAAATGATCTAAATATAACACATTATGAATGAAGGTTTTCATTCATTTCACACTCGTAAAACAAAGGTCTTAATTTCCACAGAGTGAAACTTTTAATTTATATCTTTAATTCTAAACCCTCAACCATAAACTGTGAACCCTAAACCCTAAAACCATGGATCCTAAACCGTTAACCCTAAAACATAACCCCTAAAACATAAACCCTAAACCCTACAACATGAACACTGAACCTTAAACCATAAACCCGGAACCTAAATTTGGAACACGTTCCATTGGAACACTTTCCATAGGAACACGTTCCAAAGGAACCCCTTCCATAAGAACCTCTTCCTTAGAAACCTGTTCTTCTTCCATAAATTCCGATCCCATGAACTCTTGAACCAAAAGTTCCAGAAAATCCTTCTGGTTCAATTGTGTGTCTCCTTTTTGACATTCATCCAACACTTCAAAATGAATTTCAATAATCGTGCGGCGATTCACGGGACCAGAACGTTTTGTTCTCGTTGGAGCAGAACGAGGTTTCCGTTCCTTCACCAATCGATATTCATGTGAAGCAGCTTCATCCGCATGATCGAGGACTTGTTCTTGTATCGATGAACCAGGAATTTCAGCAGGAGATCTTCTAAAACGTGGTCCTCCTTTACCGAGAGGACCAAAATACTACAAAAAAAAAAAAAAAAAATGGGAGGATATTTTTGCTCAAGATTGTAAAATGTTCTTTTTACACATTTATTTTATTTATTTTTCTTTTTTTAACCATTAAAATTTTTTTTTTTCCTTTTAATCATTAAAATTTTTTTTTTTTCCTTTTAACCATTAAAAAAAAATTTTCTTTTCCTTTTAACCATTAAAAAAAATTTTTTTTTCCTTTTAATCATTAAAGAAAAATTTTTTTTTTCCTTTTAACCATTAATTTTGTCCATTAAAAAAATTTTTATTTTTTATTCCTTTTTTTATTCTTTTAACTGTTAAAATTTTTTTTTCCTTTTAATCATTAAAAATTTTTTTTTTTATTCTTTTAACCATTAATTTTGTCCATTAAAATTTTTTATTTTATTTTTTTTTTAATCTTACCTTCCAAAGATAATAAGCCATAGCAGAAAGACCAATAGAGACAGGAGCCAAAGGAAGAAAAGGGGTAAGGAGATCCGTAAGAAGGATGGGACAGACTGTATTCTCTAAGGTTTGTTGCATATGGGTTTGTTCTGATTGGAGTAGTGGTTCCACATTGCCCTTTACACTGTCAGTGCCAATTCTGCAAGTTTCATAACCTTCGTTTTGTATGCACACAAAACAAGAATTAGGACCATTAGTATCTTTGCATGAAGATGATTCTTTCATAGTGGCATTAATTTTATCAAAAGCATGCTTTATACCATCCTCTATGCTACAATAGGGATGTACCCAACTATTTCCTTTTCTCTTCTCTTTTGCCATTGTTTGCAATTGTTTTGCATATTCTTTAAGAAATAAACAACCCATCGTTTGTCCAAACGATGGGCCATTAAACTGGCCCTTCTTTGGGCCGTTGGGACGGCCATAAATGTGCTTTAATCCTGAAGCAAAAAGCAAACAAGCTGCTTTATTTGTTTTGCCCTCTTTATGGCCCATTGCATTCCATTTATCTTCTTTGTCTTTGCAGTATTCGGCGACCTTCGTCTGATTATGCGGTTTTATCATATAATCCAGAAGTTCCGTTAATTCATTTTCAGCGTCTTCGTTTATGTCACTCTGATCATAAAATAAGAAGGGAAGGAAAAGAAAAATATATATATGCATGTATACACATATGTATACACATATGTGTATACATATATATATACATATATACATATACACGTACATATACATATATATATGCACATCTACATATATACATATACATATATATACATATATAAAGATATACATACATATGTATACATATATACATATATGTGTATATATGTAGTTGTCTACCGCGCCTTACCCAAGATGGTTCTGTTCCATTTGGAAGTGTTTGTCCATTTTTAATCTTCTTCGTGTAGTGTTGTTTAATGGCACATTGGACTTGAGTACAGAAAGTAGTTATTTCATTTATTTTGTTTAGTGTTTTTTCTTTGTTAGGAGTGGTTGTGTTGGTTGCGTCTTCCTTGTCGAGGAGGTCGGTCATATTCTTCCCTACCTTGTCAGTGGTTTTGCTACCAATTTGGCAACTGTGAAAATCTTTTTCGTCTCTGTTGCAAACAAAACAAGAATTAGTACCATTACTACCAGCTGAGCATTGAGATGCTCCATTCTTCATAATGTCACCACTTTTACCAAAGACATGTTCTATTACCTCCGTCATTTTTTCATTATTGAGAGGACATTGTTTTGTTGATTTTTCTATTAATTGATCAGCATAAAGATTAAGTGCTGCGCACATCATAGTTTGTTTAAGTGGTACAGCATGGACTTGACCGTTGTTGTTCTTAATATCAGAAATGTGTTTTAAACCTAAAGCAAAAAGCTTACAAGCTTTTTGCTTTGCAGTTATTTCTCCTGGTGTGTCGTTTGACGTCGAACCGACGTCATTGCAGTATGAATCAGCCTCTTTCCATTTCTTTTCATTCGTAATATTCTGTAGAAGATTCTTTAATTCATTATTGACTTCATTTTCGATGTCACTCTGATCATAAAAGAAGAAAAGAAATAAAGAAAAATATATATGTATATATGTATACACATATGTATACACATATGTGTATACATATATATATACATATATATATATACATATATACATACATATATACACATATGCATATATACATATATATATATATATATATATATATATATATATAT